>NC_046221.1:12585963-12836643 GCF_009819885.2 Catharus ustulatus | reverse complement strand
GAGAGCACAGAGTGGTAATGAGGACTGATGATTGGTTTTCCAGAGAAAATGAGATTTTTTTTCTGGTTTTAAGTTGTACTATATTTTTAATATACTGGTATTTGTGATTCTTCTTGTTGAACTGTGCCTACATGACATCATGGAAGGATTAATTCAGCATTTCCCACAACCCAGATCTAACAGAGAGTAAGTGTTTTTCTCCTTTACTCAGAAACCTTCTCATCATATTTCTGATATGGTGAAGAAGGAGTTATAAAAATTTTATTGGCTTGTATCCCTGTAATTCACTCTTGGAGAATCATGTAATTTGAGAAGCTCTCCTGACAAGAAAGTCTGGGTTTGGTTTTTTTTCCCTTCTTTTTGGGGGGGGTTGTTGTTGTTTTTGTTGGTTTGTTTTTAATGTTTTTAATAGGATTTAAAAAAAAGAAAGAAAAGGTGACAAAAGTGGATTATTATATTACCATTTAGATTGGATTCACCATAGGTTTCCTCGTAGTTAAAATCATCTTCTCTGAAGTCAAAAATTTACAGAAAGTAAATAGAACACGGAGTAGTTGATAGCTTGCATCATCTCATAAAATTATACTTACATGAATTAATAATTTTGTATTATATTTGTGTAGTACAGTAAAATGCATTATTTAGGTAATTAGTCAATCTTAACCTTTAATGGTGAAATAATTTGAGATCAATTCCAAGTAATCATGTTAAGAACTATGAATCTTAAGAAATACCTTATACTGCAGTACATTTATGTATATTGAAAAATGCATTAAAATATATCTTAGTTAAGCAAGACTTTTTTGTCTTGATTTTCTGTCTTTCTTTTATGCAATAATGTGTTAAATAGAAGCAATTTAGAATAAATTTAGCATTCTTACAGTGTGGGCATGATTTGATATAACTGAACCATATATGCTTGGATATGTTGCTGAAACAAAATACTACGAAAGTTAACACATTTCTGAGGAAGTCCAGTAGTATTTTCTGAGGACACCAGTATTCTCAGAAATCTTTTAAGAGGTTATCCTGCAAATTGCTTATCTAGGAGCCCTTATTTATAAAACTTTCTTAATGTTTAAAGAGTATTAAGTATTTTATGTTCATCCATGTTAAAATCAGTAAGAATGAAATATTTGAAAGAAAGGATAGAGCTCAGGGGTTTTAATCAATATATCTTTGCCAAATGAGAATACTTTTGGATTTTTCTGGCACAGCATCATTGTCTTTCACAAACTGTTTCTCTTTTGGGAGATCTACACCCTTATTCTCAGCAGAAGTAAATCAATATTGTCCAACTGACTTCTGTGAAATTGTATCACTGCAAGCCAAGCATGAACCTGGTCCATCTCTTCCATTAAAATTAATGGAAGAAAGATGTGTCTGAACGACCTAGAATACTTTGAATCTGTATTTTCTTCAATTGTGTCAAAACAATGCTTTTAATAGTACATATCTTTGTATACATTGTATGTGTAAGTGCATATTAAATGTGCTGAATGGCCTAAATGTAAACTGTGATTGATCAGTCCCATATGAGTCCAATCTAATTCTAATCCAATGGTTAGGATATAATAAAAGACTGTTTTCATCAAGGACTTGGCATCCCCTTGAAAATTGGATTTCAATATGACAGCAAGAATGAACGTAGTAGAAATTGGGAAGTTAATCAAGCTTAGCCAGAAGTCATAGCTCATATGAGCCTAAACCTCCACAGTCTTTAAAAACAAAATATAGAAAATTAACATGTGATGTTAATTAATAATATGAAACAAACAAACAAAAAGTGTTCTTGAAATATTTTCTTCTACTATTTATCGCATATACGTTTCAGAGAAGGCAAATAAAAGGACCACATTTTTAATTACAGTAATTTCACGAATACAAGCCGCACCAATTTGACCAAAATTTTGGTGGAAACCCGGAAGTGCGGCCAATATTCCGGGGCGGCTAATACATTAACAAAATTCTAAAAGCTGCCAACACGGAAGTGAGAGCCCGCGGCAGCCCCAAGCCAAGCTGGAGCCCGGCCGGCCCCGGCAGAGGTGGGAAAGCCTGGCAGAGGCGGGGCCAGCAGTGTGGGGGGCGGGCGGCAGAGCCTGAGCCAGCAGGGCGGGGCAGGGGGGCGGCAGAGCCCGGGCCAGCAGGGCGGGGGAGCCCGGGAGAACTGGGGCTAGCAGTGCAGGGGAGCATGGCAGAAGCAGGAAGGCCGACGGGTGGGGCTGCCTGGCAGTGGGGGAAGCCCAGCAGAATCGGGGCCAGCAGCGTGGGGGAGCCCGGCGGTGCGGGGGCCTGCAGTGCCGGCCAGGGCGAGGAAACGTGGCGGCGGTGCAGACGGGAGGGGGCGGCCGGCGAGCCCGGCGGCGGCGGCAGCCCTACCGGCCGGGCGAGCGAACGCGGCGCGGGGCGGTGCTGATGGGAGAGGGGGGCCAGCGAGCCCGGCGGCGGCGGCAGCACCACCCGGCCAGCCCCGCCGAGCCGTGGCGCTGAACTGGGCCACCCGGCCCCGTCGGCAACCATGAGCGGGCCGAGCCTTCCTGGCCCCGCCCCGAGCCAGTAAACCCCGCTATGCCGCGATCCTGTTACTAATTGGCCAATTTGTGAAAGCTGCGCACGGATTCTCGTGACGAACGAAAGTGCGGCTAATATTCGGGGTGTGGCTTATCTATTGACAAAGACAGCAACATTGTCGAGGCACCGGAAGTGCGGCTTATAATCCGTGCGGCTTGTATTCGTGAAACTACTGTAGCTTTGTAAATCTGAAACCTACAAACTGTACTTGTGTTAAGTAGTGCTTTGCTCTAGTAGTGGGTAGCCTGTGAGTAAGGCTGACAGATTGTCTTGTATCTCTGGGCATTTCTGGGGAATCTTCGATTTTCTTAATCCTCTTCACAGAAATCAGAAGGTAGCATGATATACTTCTACTCACATCAACTTTCTAAAAGGACAAGAAACAAATACTTTTCCTCTTCTAGGCACTACTGACATGCTAGAGAAAATTGAGTGTGCCTTATCCAGTTATTTGAAAAATATATGGACTGAGATGATTTTACCATGTGGAAATCCAACAGATGTTGAATGATATGAGATGATTTTTAGCAATTTTGCTGCAGATAATATTGGCTAACATGAAAAAAAAAAAGGGAATTGTGATATTACAAAAAAAAAAAGAAGAAAAAAAGGTGGCTTTTACATTTTAGAACTTCATATATGTAGTCTGGACTCTTGCATATGTCTCTTCCTATTCTGAGATGCCATACTTCTGACAGAGTGTATTGTGGTTTATGTCCATACAGATATTCCTGTTATCTCTCAAGGATGTATTGGTGTATTGCTTTGGATGGCTCTTAGACTAGATTCGTTCCCTCTGTGCTTGTAAGATAATTGCTCTTCATTTGATGTGAAGTTGCTTTCTAGCAGGGCTGGCTGGCTGGCTAAGCCTGGAGAGTTATCTGCTAACATAAATACTGGTCTTCCTTTCAGACTTTATCACCCACAAAATTTGAGATGCCCATCGTTGTAAAACTCCCTTAATTTCTCTGGAAGCGAAGCAGAAGACCAGAGTTTTTCCCATGTGGAACAATTTCTGGACTGATGCTTCTCCTGGAATCCACAGCCTTTCTGCACAGCAGTTAATGAACTGAGATCCAAGAGAAGCCTGAGTTTGTGTTCTAAATGATGGCTCTGATTAGCATGCAAGAACATTTAAATGAAAAATACTGATGAAAGCATACATATTTTCCACTGAAAGCTTCTTTATTTTATATTCATGCTTCAGAGAACATAACTCTCACTATGGAATACTTGCATAATGTGAATGCTGGAACGTGTGCAAAATGTGAATGCTGGAACATTTCTATCCCATCATGAGATGCTGGTCTGAGTCTGTCCACCCTCTACACCTGGGAGTGATCTCATGGAGCACTCACTGGATCTGTACACTGTGCATTTCATTTTCTGTAATTTACTTAAGTTTTGTTTCATTTTCTGTAATTTACTTAAGTTTTGTAGCATTTGTTAATCCTGTAGGCTTCAAGAAAGCTTTGTTTTTCTGGGGTTTGGATCCAACCAGGACTTATTGGTACACACAGGTTTTGTGGGGACTTGCACTGATCTTAGTGAGAGAGGCACAAGCTGCAGAAGGATTTGGAGACAGTGTGAAGACATTAGTCTGTAAGCATATGAAAATTCATAATCTACCAGCACTTTAATCTCTTAATGAAAAAAATCCTGCGTGTTTAGAAGTGGGATGTTCACAAAGGCTAATTTAGTCCTTTTTTTGGTCTGAAACTGTCCCTGTGCTTGGTAGCAAGAGAGGCTCCAGCAGAGGCTATTTCAAAGCAGGAGATATTGGATAAGGAAGTTAACCCCTCAGGACAAGGATGGCCTTTATAAATACCCTTCACGAAAACATTCATATTTTTACTCAAACATGTGGTATACAAACCTGAATTCATCTGCCTTAGGAGCTGATTAGACACCTTGTCAAATCCAGAACTATGCACCCAATTAAAGTGCTTGTTTCTAAGAGATGATATATTGCAACCTCTTGGGAAAATGCAAGGATCTGCCATGTATTGCATAATTAAGGAAACACAAAAATTATCAATTGAAAAACCAGACTAAGAGAATGTAATAATTTTTGAATGCTGTAATGTTTTTTTTTAAAATTAAAACTGTTGAACAAGTGTTAGGACCTTTTATTTCTCAGAAATATTTTTTAATTCAAAGGAAGTCAGTTTTGGGGTCTAAATAACTGTCATCCTGGTAACTATACATTTTGATTTCTGTTTTGATTGTAGTTTTAGCTGAGAAAATCTGGGAAGCTGAAACATTTTCCCTAGCACTGATACAGCTGAATCTGTCAGGAATGGCCTGGCACTTGTCACTTTTCCAATCTCCAGGCCATTTGGAGCATTTGTGATTTACATGTAACATGAGCAATTTTATGCCTCTGTTTTAAGGAGTTTCCAGGGACCGTGCATCCCTGCAATGACTACTAATGTCTTTCAGTCACTCAGGCCACCACTTTCTTGGGAAAGAGGATATCTGAACTCTTGGTCCTTGTTCCCAACAGTGTAGGTGACTGCAGTTTTTTTCTTTGCAGTGGTACTTCTGAGTGGGACAGTCTGAGGACATCTTTACCAAACCCAGGGGATAGCATAAGAAATAGAAAAACGAGGTAAAAATGTTTTTTACAACAGATGATTTTAAAACTTAGTAATGATAATACTTACAGCTAATTTTTTACAGATAGGAAGGGCTTAACTCTTACAAAGTTTATTTAGTTAGTGATAAGCATTTATTTTCTTGAGTATAGTTTTAAATTTTGAGCACAAATGAATACTGGCACACTTAAAACATGTGTGCTATTTCCCATCCCCCTGTGCTGCTGTTAGGAAGTTTCCTGGCTACATGTGCTTTTTCACATTTGTCTGCTAAATGAGATATTAATGTATAAAATGTAGCATGCAGGAGCATTCTTTGGATTTGTAGCATTTTCTTCAGGCACTTGGGTCTGCAGAGCACCAGTTTTCATTCTTGATTTTTTTTCCTGAGTTTCAACACATACATGAAATTTCCAGGCAAATCAGTCCTATTTTATTGATACATTGGGGGACAGAGTTTTTCACCAGATATTTTTATGCAAAATAGAGGTTAACCAGATATTTTTTAACATGACAACCTTGCAAACGCTTTTCACATTTATTTAGCCATACACTGACAATTCTAAACAACAAAAACACACAACAATATGAAATCTAACATCTCTAAAACTTCACATTTCAAGGCTGAGAAATTTCAATGAGATTTTTTTCCATTTCTTTTATGTAATTTTAAATTCTGTATTTACACTTCAATTGAAATATACTCAGAAAAGGAAAACTGAGCATCTATAACTAGATCTCACATACTTCCCAAAGAGGAATGTCAATGTGTATTTGGGCTATCTCAGTATATAATTTTATTGTGATATCAAAGTTTTGCTATATTTTAGAGAACAGTCAGATGGCATATTTTTAAACACCTGTGAAATCACCCCCAGTAGCAAATACATCAATTTCAAAATATTTCCATACAAATGAATGAAGCTGTAAGTACATATGAAAGGTATATTGAAATCCTTAAATACAGCAAGTGCATTCTGCATTTTAGAAGAATAAGGGTCTACTAGGAGAAGTCCACATGTATATTTTACCTTCTAAAAGAGGCAAAGAAATATTTGAAGATTTATGAAATATTTAATTAACAAGACACATCAACATAATAATAAAAATGCAAGGACAATTTGTGATATAAATTAACAGTGCTTATAGTGTTTTAGTGCTGCCAGTGTGTTTCAGCCTAATTTCTCTATGAAAATACTAGAAATTTGCAATTTTAGAGGAATTTTTCTTAGTAATTCAGATAATGATTTTTTAAAATAGAGTTGATCTGTTTTTTTTTTCACTAAGGTCCTAGGTTAAGGGAAAAGTAAAAGGTATTTTCCAAATGCATAAATGCGTTTGGAAATTCCAAATGCATTATTCATATTATTACTTTAAAATATATTTCAAATTTAAAGAAAAATTTAAAACCATGAAGCATTCCTCACTCAATCTTTGACTAACTGTAAGAGAACCAAGTTGTAGGAACTTAACTACAAGAGAAAAACTTTCTTTATATCTTACTTTCTGAAAAGAAATCAATGAAACTATGAAAATTTTCAATATTTTTGGGAAACTTATGTGCATTTCTTCCAGAAAAATGTGCAATGCAGCAGTGATGCCTAACATGACACAAGTGTTAGGTGACATTCTAACATTGGGAAAGTCAATGGGATAATTGTCCAAATTTCCTTCATATGTTCAAGCTTCAGTTCTAATCCTATTTAAGTCAGGCTTGCTTCTCTAAAAGTCCTTTCATGTTGATGTTTTCCATGACTTGTGAGTCTGTTTTGAATTTTCATAAAGCATTAGAAGGGCTACTTATGACAGTGTGGGAAAGATATGCTTGTTTTGATATGATTACAAAATAAATGTTGCAATGAATAAAAAATATGACTGATGCCAGCTTCAAAATTGGCTTCTTTCATTGTTCTTATAGAAGAAGATAAAGTAGATCAAGCTGAAATGAAGTTATTCTATATTAAATATACTAATGTGGGAATGCATTAGTATTGCATGGAGATTTAAGTGATTTTCCAAAGGTCACTTGAGAATCTGTAAGAGAGATAGGAAATTCACTTAATTCCTGAGCTGTTGAGTACTAAATTGGTCTTTGGACCACTTGGTCTTGACTTAAGGTTTCTCATGCAAAGATTATACACCCAGATTGAAATTAACTCAGTTTTATCATAATGTCAATGTGTCCAGATAGAATCTTCTACTAGTCTCCACCATGAATTAAGTAACCAACATTAATAAACTGAAATGAATGGAAATTCTTCATATGTTTCTATGTCAGTGAGTTTTGGGAATGCAAAATAGTTTCAGTGGAGTTATACAAGAAAAGACCATGGACCATTAACTTTTGGAATTTCCTGACCTGTGTGGTTGATTGAGCAACCTCAATGCTACATTTGACTGTAGACTTTGCATTTGACTATGTATATATTTTATGCACTTTCACATGTTTTAATATAACTTGTGTGGGGTATTTTCATTTCTGAAATTACTGCAAGGCATGACCTGTTTTTCAGCAGGGGAAAGTTCATAGAGAATGTGTAGAGTGCATATCTAGTTTGCCAAAGCATATTTGACTGAAATTTTCAGCACAGTGTCTTGAAGGATTTTCTTCTGGCATTCACTTTGCATGTAATACATGTCTGGTTTCTCATTATATAAAAGAAAAAAAATCTTTGTCGACCGAGTTTTAAACTTTAGCTCTGGTACTGTTGCATGCTTGTGTGGGGCCTCCTAGGAAAGTGCAAAGTTAGGCTGACCTCCTAGCCTTGTCTGCTGTTCTAGTGGCCTCAGGTTAAATTGAAGATAAAGAGCCATCATATTTGTGAGTGTACAGGCACATTTAGCTGTGGGCCTCACAGCCTTTGAAATAATGTATTGGAGGTATAAACACGTCCAAAAGTCACAAAGAAGACACTAAAATAGCCCAAAATCACAGTCTAGAGGTTGTAAGACCAGTGCCTGAGCAGAAAATACAGCTCAGCTTTCAACTCTCTTCTGGCAGTTCCACCCTCCTAACCAGCACTGATTGTTTTTGTGACAACCAGGAGTCAATGTCAGCTTTGGAGCCCTGGCCTTCAACTCTTCTTTAACTGTACTTTTCTTATGTTTATTCATTTGAGGAAATGCTTTGACATGTGCTGTTTTTCAATGACCACATGGGAAAAAGTAATTGATTAAATTTTTTTTTTTAATCCAGTGGATTTATCATCTTGGCTCTGCTGACAACTGTTTTTGCATTTTGTTTACCTTAGGCTTTTAAGTCTATGTACAGACACTGCATAGAAAAGCATCTTATTTAATATAAAGCTTGAGCTGCTGGTTTACAAAGTCCAGCCTCCATAACAGTTATAACAGATGAATGTGAGCCCATTCACTCTCTTCTCCTGCATGTGTAAAGTGCATCATACTCAGCAAAATATGGCATATTGGTGAGCAATTTAGACAACAATCATGAGATCTGATTGCATCTAATTTGCATAATCTAAACAAAAAAACAAAGAAAGCAAACCCTACAGCATGTCAGTCAGGGAATGAAAAAATCTTCCAGGTTGGCATGGAATGAAAGAGCCATAGATGAATCAAGCCATTGGACATACATGGTTTTGCCAGCTTCATCCAACAAATAAATCAGCAGTGTCTTGTTGGATCAGCATCCAGTCAAGATGGAAAAGAAAGGAAAAAGAGCTTTTGAGGAATGTTAAGGATGTGGACTGTAAGAAATTCCTTAGCAGCATTAAACAACTTTGCCTAAGGCTCAGTAGCACTTTGGCCATAGCATCTAAAAGAACTCTGGGCTAATTACTGAATATCTACTTTATTTCTTTATGATTCTATTTCTCAGCCTTTTGTTGCCCATGTTGTGGTCTGTGCTGCTATACCTGTGCAATTATATTAACTGGGAATCTTGAAGACAACTGCAAGAGTTGCAGTGCGGAGCATGAAGGAGGGGCTTATGTCACTCAGGACTGGGAAAAGCACCTGCTCATAATGTTGTATGAGGAATGGCATACAACTGGCCTGCTCCAGGAGGTGCCCCTGTTGCACTGAATTAGCAGTTGAGAGATAGAAGGGTTTTTATTTCTTTTCTTTCCCCAGACACAGCGTGATTCAGTGTTGCTAAAGAATAACAAAATAGCTCTGACTGCTCAATACTAATAAATATATTTTACTTAAGAAAGATGGTTTGAGAGTTATTAAATCTCACCAAAAAGAATGATGATTTTTTGACTCAGTTCTAGTCCAAAATGAAGAATTTTCTGGCATCCTCAGGTGAATGTCTCTGAGCAACTTGGCTAACATGAGCTCCAGTAGGCTGGGGAAGTGGAAAGAAAAACCTTTAGGGAGGAATTTAGAACTGCTATTTTGCCACTACCTGTCTCTGATTTCTATAGATGCTGGGATAATTAGGTGGTTAGGAGAGGTGTTTCATTGTAAGGTACTCCAGAAAACTGCTTTTAATAAGGAAAAAGTTCTAGCAGTTTCTTTTTGCAAAGCAAAATTCTTCAAGGAAGAATCATATTCTACCCTGGGAAAATTACTTGGGGAAGGATGCAGCAAAAATGTGTTTTGCTCACAGCAAAATTTGTAAACCTGGAGTGGATGAGAATAACATATTTCTGTGCCTTTTGAAACTGGCAAAAAGCCAGGTTTTTCTGCCTGACTTTATTTTAACATTTATGCAGTTGTATAGAGCACAATTACATTTATCTTGAGAGAGGTACATGAAGTATCCTGAAAGTGGGTAAGACTACAGAATGCAGTACATCATGGATCGAATTTTGCCTGTACTAATTTGTTTCATTTAGGTAAGCTGAGTGCCACTTCAGTGCCAGAGTGTGGAGATTAAAGCAGAAGGCTTTAGAATGGCTGAAACGTGATGTAATGAGAGACGTTTTGACTTCGTTAATTACTTTGAAAGTGCTAAAAAAAAATAGTGGTATAAAGATTTCAAACCAAGGCAAAATATGTAGTTACATATAACCTTGCCTGAAGTTTCTTTTCAGGGGAGAAAGTCCTCAAATAAAATTAATTAGGAAACTGCTATATCTGAAAAATCAAAGTTAGAATCCTCATAGAAAAATTAAGGAATTAATGCAATTAATTCCTCCTTGTCAGCATTAAAGAAGCAGTGAAAATGAAGATTGGTAGTATTCCATGAAAAATGGAGATGGAATGCATGAATATTTAGTTTTTTCTCCTCATTGATCTGAAAAAACGCAATGTAAATAATTCTCAAGTATTTATTTTAAAGTGACTAAGCTTAAAGGAGGGTCAGTGTATCGAGTACACATTAATGCATGTTGCAGCTCCTCTGAGTTTGCTGTGTTTCACTGAAAGGTAAGTGGAGTTGAGTGGAATCTCAACTCAATCAGTTTTAACCTTCGTGCTGCCAAGCTATTTTGAAGAGCTGTGCAGTTGTGCTGTGCCACCTGTTTGAGCTACTAGATGATCAAATTATTGGATACTTAATATCAAAGAGATGGGACATGTAAAGCCTGATAAAATTACTCTAAAATTTTGACACTAAGCTACGTCTGTAAGCTTGGTAAATCCTGTAACATGCCTATTGCTGTGCTGTGTGAATTTGATCTCTAATTATCTCCTCCATCCCCCATACACACACCCATACCAAGGGAGTGCATACACCATGCCCAAGGGGGAGCCTGACACCCAGTGAGGACTCACAGGAGCTGTGAATTGCCCAAGGTGGCCCTTGGAAGATGCTGAAGGCACACACACACGGGCAGAGCATCCCTGGGTCAGCTGGTTTCAATGTGGGCAGTGCTGGTGGGGCTGGAAGGCAGCAGGAGCTGTGTCAGCAGGGATGGAGCCCAGGATCTTGGCACAGGGGACGGGTGGCAGTGCCAAGCTGCCCTGGGCATTGGCCACGAGGTGTCCATTGAGGCAGATCCACAGGTGCTGTTCCACACAGGGAGCTGGCCAACAAATGGGCTGGGTGTGTGTTTGCTGCATAAATTCCATGGAATGTTTCTCAAGGGAGAGGGATGTATTGCAGGAGCCAGCTGGGCTAACTCCTGCACTGCTCTCTGATTTTTTGTTGCTGAATCTGTTTCTCAAGTAGTTAACCACAGCATAATGCCTGCAAAACTTCTGTTGAAACTTCCAGCAGCTCTGTATTTTGACAGTTGCAGCTTATAACAGATAAACATAGCAATTTCAGAAAAGATCATAATTTGGAGTAAGAACATTCTGACTGTTATTTTTATACTGCAGACACAGGGACATTCATAATGATGATAAAAGTTTAGGAACTTCAGCAGCTAAATTGAGTAATTGTATTTAATTAATTGATATTTTGAGGGGGGAAAAAAGCAAAAAAGTTTTGGATTTTATGTGCAAAAGCTTATTTTTGTTCCTCACTCAAACCAAGTTCAGAAATGATGAAGTATTTGCTGTTCCATCCCTCTTTTTTTTCCTGCACACAGCTGGGATTAGACTGGGAAAATAATTTGTGCTCTGCGTCCATGTCAGAGATCATGCATGTAGAATTAGTTAATTTAGATATTTTTTCACAGCCAGGTAAAGATAGTGAAATGAAACATCCAAATAATATCTCACAGCTAACAGTAATAGTAATTTTTCTCAATGTGCTAATTACCTACCAAGAATCTTTCAGAATCTATGGAGATTTTTGTGATGTTGTGTCAGATTGCAATTTTATCTATCCTAATTTCTCTGGTGAATTTAAGGATTGCTCAACAACAAAGTAGAGGCTCTTCTCTTGCTCATCCATGTCTAAGCACTGCCACCATCCTCCACCTGTAAAGAAACAGAGGTTTTTGAAGTTTTTTCTGATTTAAAACAAGAACCAGATTGATGTTGCAGTTTTCTGCTGAATGCCCTAATAACACTGGTGTGGAATAAAAATTCATGACTACCTCTGTGTTTACTGTACAAAGTCAGGGTCTGATAGGTGTGATCAAAGACTGAGGATCTGGGTTAGACATGTTAGCTGAGCAAAACCCAGGACTTAGCTGCAAACTGTGTACTCAGAACTAAATGTTGCAAGGGCTGATGTAGTTTTCAGTGCACTTGCAGATTGAAGGTGCTGAAGTACTGTGTTATCCACCTTGCTGACAGCCTAATAAATAGGTGCCTTATTCCTATTTTGAACTTTCAGACTTTATAGATTCAATAGTTACTTATTTTAGTGGATTTCTCACAGTAATACAATGTGTTGTACAAGTGAGATTTAGCACATACGGGTGTTTCTCTTCTTAATTTAAAACCTGTCACAGCTGCCCCCATTTCTGCCTAAAAGCTTAATTTATTATTTAGTTGCCAAAAATAATCATATAAATCAAGAGTTTCAGCTGCTTCATATCTCTGTTGACTTTTTGAAACAACCAGCTTTGCCTAGACAATTTGTGCCTACAAGCACGCTTTTCAACATGAGGGTAAGCTGAAAACATTAAATCATAGAGTAAGAATTTTAATGGGATTTGCTGACATGAGGTTCTAAATAATAATTAATTTCTCTATGCTGATTGAGGGGTCATCCATGTGCATGAACTCAGTTTTAAACTGTTAGCACATTAAAGTGAAGAGCAAGCATCAGCAGTACAGTGTAGTCTGTGTTGCTTGGTCTCGAAATGAAAGAACGAAGGAGAAGTGTAGGTAGTGCCTCTGCTCAGTAGTTTGAATAAAATATCCCCTTTATTTCTTACACTCAGGTCTTGTGTCCCCTGCAAGAAATGCCAAAGGGAGTCCTTTTGTTTGGCATATGCCTTATTATGAGTGTCCAGAGGCTGTATCAGTGAAAAAGCATGAATTGGTAGCACTTTACAGACTGGTTCAGGGAGCAGAATTAAACAGGTCAGCCATGCTCAAACCAAAGGCTCTTTCACCCTCCAGCTGCTTTCAAACGCAAAACAGTTCTGCAGGTATTTCTTGAATCAAATGGCTGGAACCTTTTTGCAATGTGAAAAGGGTATAAATAGCAGCTACTGGTTTAGGAACATTATTTGCAACTTAGAGAACTGACATCCCTGGTTTTTGATCCCCTAATTAGACAGAATTTGGAAAAGTTGTGCTTAATTTGCAATTGACTTTAAAATCACAGAGTGTGTATTTCAGAATGGCATTAAACAGCTTTTTAATACCCTTCAGAGCTCAGTGTTCCTAAATTGGTCCCCAGTGGTAACTTTGGAAATGCAATAGATCATAGAAGTTCACAGGGCACAACCTAGTTGCTGCTTTATTCTGCTTTGTGAAATCCTCAGGTGGAGGCATGTGGGCAGCCCAGGTCCTCACTCACTTTGGGCTAGAGGAGGACAGGAGACTGATCACATGCAAGGCAGATTTTTATGCAGGATTACTTGGAGAAAATGGTTGAAAATCATGTATTAACAAGAGATGTTTCATTGTAGAACACTGTTCCACAGTGAAAACAGTGGTAGCAAATTGTCATAGTTGTTTACTCACAACTTCTAAAGGAACTCACATAAAGAATGAAACATGTCACCAATGTCTAAAATTAATTCCAGAGAGTTTTCATTAATTGTCTGGTTTTTTGTACTAGGAAATCAGGTGTAAACAAAACTAAAACTGCAAATGAGTACACACACCCATTCAGTGGGAAGGAGCTTTTGAATAATTAAATATCTCCCCAGAAATCCATTTGAGTTTTTTGAAGCAGTAATGGATCATGTGGATGGGGTAGGTCTGGTTGATATGGTGCACAAAGATTAAAAAATCCTAGCTTTTTCAGCAGTCCTTATCAAAACTTCTAAATGACATAAAGCTATCATGGGATGAATATTATCAAAAAAGTAAGTATAGATGACAATCTTTTAGAATGGCATGGGACTAGTGTTTGGATATCACAGAAACTTGTTCCAGAATTTGTGCCACTTAGTGTATTACTAAATAAAGTGTGGGAAAGGCATGAAGTATGACTTGACAAGAACTCACAATGATACACAATTTTTCTGAGTCATAAAAAAAAAAGGAGTTTAAAGATCTGCAGGATTATCTGATTATGCTGAATGGCTGGGCAGACAAAATTCATGTTGATAGATGCAAAGTAATGCACGTGGGGAATATACCATCTAATTATATATGCAGTTTGGTGGGTTTTAAGTTAGACTCAAGAAGTCCCTAAACTGCTGACAGAAGCTGGGATATTTAGCAGGGAATATTATGGTGTGTTTGCCCTATATTTTATATGTTCTCCCTAAACATCTGCTACTAACCACTGTCAGAGAGACAGGGAACTAAGCTAGATGAACCTTTAGTCTGACTTAGTGCAGCTGTTCTTATATTCTGGGGAGAGCAAAGGAAGAAAGGAAATATGAGTTTTAATTTTTTTAACAGTTGAGATTGCAGTTAAAATTGAATGGAATTTCATAAGACAAGGGGAAATCACTTTTTTAGCTCAAGGGATTTCTCTGCTGGATTTCTAAGGTCTGCAGCAAAGGTATCTCAGGAAAACAATCTTTCATAATTGAAGAGCAACCTAAACATTAGGGTTGCTTCTGTTGCATGATGTTGTTTATCTTGTCTTAGATATTACCTCTTATAACAATTAAGACTGATTTTTCTTTCCCTAATTAAAGTAAACCTGTATTGCCCAACCAGATGAAAAAAATCTGTAAGAGATGAATGGGTAGAGCTGTTATAGAATTGGGAAGATGATAATGTATAGAAATGCACTCACTGGCTATTTCAGATATTGCCATGAGGACTGTGCACTACTGCCCAGAAACCTTACTGGGCTCTTTCTTGATTTCCTGTGGACTTGAAATAGCAAGCCTCTTGATCTTAAAGGGCTTCTTTGAATTTCTATACTCTTGATTATGCTGCTCTCTGTGACATGGAGTAGGTTGATGGATAAAAGCCTGGAAATACATAGTCTGCCTTTGAGGTTCTTAGACAACCTATTAACTGAGCCCTATTCAGTTAGGTAGAATGATAAAACTTTATGGTCTTAACTGCCTGATAATTTGCTGTGAAATCCATCTTCCCAATGATGATTTGGTCTCTATTTAATCAAGAGGAATAGCCATCTTCAGATAAATCTAAACTGCAAAAGATATTAATGCAAGTGTTCATAATTCACAAAAAGGCCTTTTTCTTCTCAAAATCCTATAAAATATGTAACTGGAGTGGTTTTGTTCTTTATATTTGCAGTGATATCCAGAAGAGTGAGGCATTAATTCTGTCAGTTCGATAAAGCTTTCTTTTTTTTTACTAGAAGCTTTTTGTTTTGCAAGGAAATTCAATTAGCAGAGTATGCATAATTGTGGGCATGGCATGTATTTCTTCCTTGGTGGGTTTCACTGATGGCAGCATCAGATCAAAGGATTTAGCAAGAACTGTGCCATGGCAATGCAGATCTTATTTACCTGGAGAATGCCTTCTGCTGTCTTGACAGCTCTGTAAGACTGTCAGCCAGGAATCATAACTTGTACTCTAATTTGGTTGAAACTTGAAAGCATGGAAGAGTGCAGCTATTACCTCTGGCCAAACATAAACGAGTCCACATATTGATAGCTTGAATGAATAAGCAACTTTTAAAGAAAAAGTCTTAACACAAGACTCAAATTACCATTCCCACTGCCACCTTTGCAAACCTGAAACTCCGCTTCTCACAGGAGTGTTGTCTCTGCATCTTTGTGGGGCTGTGTGTGCTTGTAAGGGAACTCTGTCATCTACTTACCTTTTCCTTAGAGTCTTATATTATATGTATTCTGAAATCCTTTAGTAACCTATGCAGCACAAGCAGGAATTGCAAACAAAGATCAGCCTCTCTTAGATGAACACCGGACTGGGAATGAGGCATTGGCTAGCTGTTTGTCCATAGGCTTAGCCTCAAATTTCTCTGTTTGACTGCCATTTTAAAAGTTCACTGTACTGTTTTCTGTGACATTTGTCTCCTACTCACTGAGAAAGAACCAACAACTTCGTTTGTGCAGTGTTAGTAACTTGGTCTGTATTTGAATCAGCTGTCACAGGAAAGTGGAGTTCAGCTGCATAAATGTTATGTGTGCAAAGTGGGGGAGGGATTCCTCATCTACTCTAAGAAAATAATAAAAATTTAAAGAAATCTTTGGAGGTATTGTGACTCTGCTGGTGGCACATGCTTGGCATATGAAATACCGGACACTTATGCTAGTGCATGTTCCTAATTACAATTTCCTTATCATAAACAATTACTGTTAAATGCAGTGCATGGTGAAGGGGGAGGAGGAAGAAACCCAGGTAGAATTGTTTGGAGCTGCATGAGTCTGTATTTGCCTCAGGCTTAGTTAGCTGTCAAGAAAACCCCTGGAGCACCCAGAATTCACAGGCTTTACAGCTGATCATAATCAATAAAGGCAAACACTGAAGCCAGGGAAAATGGGCAAACATTGTTGTCCTCTTGACCATTGCAGGCTAAAACTGTGTGCAGCTGAGTAATTGTGGAGAGGTATGAGGGTCAGAGACACTCTGGCTTTAGGCATCTGTAAGTGGTGCATGAAGCTCTGATCAAACTGAGGAGATCACTGTGCGAGGTGATGTCTGCTCTTCTGTGGTCAATAAGGATGTTTTGTTATTTGTGTCCTTTGGGTTCCTGTATTTCTTTACAAGGGGGCACAGGATGCTCCCTGGGAGAGTGAGAAAGCACAAAAGGTCAGGCTGCTGCTTGATGAATATCAGCTAACAGCATGGTTGGCAGTGTTTTCTGCAGCTTATGGTGAGAGACAGTAACACAGAAAGAGCAGTGGCTCATGTTCATCAGTGTAAAAACTGTCACCTGCTATACCACAGCAAGTCAGTCTCTTTTAAGATGGCTTTGGAGCAGATTTAAAATGAAGTTATTTGGTCACTTATCTGCCGAAGTGGCTGAGATTCTGCTGCACTTTTCTACCTACAGGACATTGCCCCACACTTTGGCTTAATGAATTTTGGGGACTGAGAAACCCTGTTGCCATCATTAAATGTGTCACTACAAAGCCTATAGTGCATAGAGCATTAAATACTGTAAGAGAACAGCTTTCTTTAGAACATGATCCAGACCAAAGGTTTTAAGGTTTAAACTAACTCTAATAAATCAGGTGAGCATGCTGCTGCCTAAACAGTCTGCACAGTCAAAGGTTTCAGCATATGTCAGATGATTTGGTTGAGTGTAACATGCTGGGATTTAATGTAAACTTCATTAGATTTTCTGTTTTAAGAATGCACAGGGTCAGTCATGGCAGAGCAAGTGATACAAATTTGTCAAGTGTTTAAGACTTGCACATTAGAATCACTAATAAATATTCCCTTTACGGTCTTGCTGTTTGGATACTTCCTGTCTTCACCTGCTTGCTATTGATAGAAGAGAATTACAAGGAGCCCCACTAATACTGATGGTTTGGGATGAAAAGTAGAGGATACAAGCTCAGGCAACTGATGCTTTGTAATGCCAAAAGACAGGTGGATCAATACCTGGTACTGTGGATCTGCAACAATTCCTGGAAGCATTATTTAAAATGGCTCTTTCTGTATGGTTGGAAAGGTGTTTGACCCTATAAGAAAGGAAAGATTTGTATGTTTTGACAGGTAATAATAATACTTCTGTTTTAAAAAATAACTTGTCTCCATGCCTACAAAATTCTACAGTTTTGTCTTTTCACACACAGGGATAATTTTCTGGTGCTATTTATTAGTCTGTTCTTGGTGGATTGACATTTGGGTACTTTTGGACAAGACCAGGATTCTGACCCCAGCAGCATAAATCCTGCAATCCCAAATGTCTGTGTACTTGACTGATTGAGCTATCTTTAAATGATGTGTTCCTGCTCATCACAGCAGGTCATGTTTGCTTAACACTTCTGCCCCTCCCCAGCCAGGCAGGGTGGGCTTGCAGCAATCTCAGTCTCTACCCTCCTGTTGCAATGCCCATCCTCAGGAGGGCTGGCAGGATTGAAACCTTGATGATGTGGGAAGTTGACTTTAAACCTGTTCCTTAGAAAAGATAAGGATGCAAAAATATGAATTTAGGTGGGGCTTCATTCTCATCAGCTTTTTTACAAGAATGAAAAGGGGGACGGTGGAAATTGCAAGGAAAAGCAAGATATGGAGAAGATCCTAGCCAGCTGTCATTTAACACACAGTGATTGTGATTTTGACTGATTTAATTGAATAGCAATTTACTGAGTCAGACTTCTTGGTTCCCTGAGAAAAGAACTTGTAAAAAATTAATGTTGCATCATTTGATACTGTGTAGATAGTGACTGTAGACATGTAGGTGGTTGTGAGCAGTCACTGTTCCTTGTGAGGGTAATAGGCAGCATTTTGACTATCTTAAGCCAAATCTTTGTTCCTGTCTGAAGACAAGAGCCTTTTTTTTTCTTTTTTTTTTTTTCTTTTTTTTTTTTCCCTGGGAGCAGTTTCTGAAGGAGGAGTTAGGATCTGTCATAAACAGTTGGAATGGTGGTGATCTGCCTTCCAGTTCTTCAAGAGATGTCTACCATAGGGATTGAACAGAGACATAAATTGCTTCCTTAACCAGTAACAAGTACCTTTAATGCTACAATAAAAACATTTTCCATGAAGTTCAAACCTGTTGCATGAGCTGTGATACACCTTTAACTTGTCTTGTGATAAATATGCATTTTAAATAAAGGAAGAAAAGGAAAAGAGAAAAAGTCTTGAGGAAAACTTGAATGAGCATTTGCCACTTTTCTCAATTTTTATAAGAATAAAAAGGCTGCTGCAAAAGGTTTTGTGGTAAATATACTGGCAAAGCAGATAAATAAAAGTACAAACTGAGTATGTGAGAAAAGCCCACAATGCTCACCTACTAGCCAGCTCTGCAGTCACCTACCCTTAGTATTTGGGAAAAGGCTCACAACCCAGTAAAATCCAAACCAAACATTTCTCTTACACTGTAACACTGCAGCCAGCTCTGACTGTATGTGTGGAAATCAGGGGCTTTATTTTTTAAGGGAGACCTTAGGGTATTCCTCATTTAATCTCTAAGTATATAAAAGACTAATACTGGAGTATACTGTGAGCTTGTTCTCAACTTGCTTCTACTTTATATCAATGTTTTGGTGAGTCTTTTGCTCAGAGGATTTGATTTAGATGGCAACAAAATTTCAACTTTAGCTTAAATATTGATTTGTCTTAGTTCCTGCAGGACTTTTTTCTTCTGCCTGATCCATCTTACCCAAATTTATTTTGCTTCAATATTTCTGTCTTACTCATATCCTGAGATGGGGTTAATGGTACAAAACCTGTGATAAATAATTTTCTAGCCCTTTGTAAACTTTTGGTAGTTATTGTAGAACCAGACAGTTTTAACCTGAGCCCAAAAGTAATCACTCAGAGTCAGGGAGTCTGAGAGTGCTGTCTTTTCATTGAAAATTGTTTAAAATAAGGCACTGCATAGTGTAACAGGCTGTGCCAACTGCTGATGTTGGAGACTATGGCAGGAACCATTTCCTGTCAAGGACACTGCTAGATTTGAAAAGTGACTTTGTAGCTTTTATGTCTTTTTTTGGCATAGGCTTTATTTGTTGCCTGCTTGTACCCTGTTGAGATATAAGGATAAAATAAACAGTGACTATTTCACTGAATTCTATTTACTTAAACATTTCAATATTTCTGCAGAATTGACAAAAATTCTATGTTTAATCCAATAATTAGAAAACAAATCCATAACTTTTATCTATACCATAGCTGTCTTGAAAAGGGAGAACTATGTTAATGAAAATACAATTAATTTTCCTTGGATTTCTTTTAAATCTGTTTTAAAATTTTGTCCTAGTAAAAATGTGCTTTGAAAAGTGTTGACTAAAAATGAACTTAGAATTTAGCAATTTTTTTATTATCTTCTCTCTTAGATATAAATATGCTGAGGATTTATTCACATGGGAGACCAGAAGCACCACTAAAAGATAAAACTTCTTGAAATGCAAAAGCCCATTGCCTAATTCAAATTTCCCCCTAACTGAAAACTTTTCAAACTATATGTTTTATAATAGTTCAGGAGCCTTATAAGGTTTTTTTCAATGAATAACTATTTCACAAGTTAGCCAAGTTCAAGGGCATTCTTATCTGCTGTACAGTTCCAGCCATAATTTCACATAATTTGTTACTTCATAAAGTTGGTGTCTCAAAACATATTTCTGACCACTGTCAGGCCCTTTTCAAGTTCAAACATGAAACCCCCTCAAGTGTAATGCATACTGCAGTGGTTTTCAGCTGATTTAGTGTGGAAGGAATGTAGCCTTTCTATCTATTGTGGAATTTACCTTATTACTGGGTGCTTTTTCCCTGCTGGGACCCACTCAGGCCTCTTTTCTCAGGCATGACTCCTACTGGGAGCAGAACTGAACATTTGCTTAAGTCAGGAGTGCTAAATTAGGCAAATGTGAGATGGAAGAATTGCTACCAAATACCCAGGAGAGTCATAAATTAGCAACTGCAAAACATGACAGTTCCCTTATAAGTCTTGGAGATGTAGCCCTGGCAAGGAAGTTGCTCTTTCTAGAGACTGGTTTATGACTTGTAGAGTATTGAGGCAGCTGATGGAAGGAAACTTTACCTGCCCCAGTATGGTGAACAGCACAGATGGCTTGCTTTCCCATGTATGAACCCTGTTTTTTTGAAACTGGCAGAATCTGTGTTAGAAAAAATTCCCAGCTCAGCAGCAGCACTTCTGTGTACAGCTGTGGCTTGCATCTGTCAAAGCTTGTCTCCAAGCAGTGGAGGCAGCTCAAAAGTTCCATCAATAGCACAGGACATAAACACTTGGATACCAATACACTGTGCCTCATCGCTTTTTACCCATTTTTATGCTGAAGGCAGCATACAGGGCACTGAATATTACAAGAATCTGTCAACATACTTAGAGCACTATTATTTATCATTTTATTACCATGGGTGTCAGTTGGACAAGCTCCTTTCTGGTTTATGTTGCTACCATGCCCTTCTTTTTATTTTTTTGAATTGAAATACATGAAGAGAGATCTGTGATGTCAGTGCTGGAAATTTCACTCTAATAATAAAAGTTCTCGTGTTTCAAGCAGCTAGGTTGTTGTCTTTTTTAATTCCTTTGGATACTCAGCCCATGATTTTGAGAAATCAAAATGTCTGTACAAAGCTTTAATGGATCGTAACCTACAAGTTTGTTCTCTGTGTTGTAACTTCCTGAAGGTAAGTAATAAATTATTTTGTTAGGCAGTCAGAAATGGTGCAAGAAGCCTATTAATGTTATCACAGAAACGCCAGCCAAAATGTCTCCACCTGAAGCTGTATTTAGAAATGAAAATCAAAGAGTCAGTAAAATACATCAGACATCACTGAATGATAGATTTACAATGAATGTCTTGGATAGCTTTCTATGAGCTTTAAAGCCAATGGATATATTTTATCTGATTGTAACTTTTCCAGGAAAATAAAAGCCATGCATACAGTGTGTGCTCAATCAGACTTTACAGCATCAACTCTTTTTGGCATAGTTACTAACACAAATGAGTTCTTTTTCTCCTACCTGATGAATACCATAGTAATTTCTGTGACCAGAACACTAGACATTTTGATTATCTGCTATCAGTTAACAGTTATTTCCTGCTACTGAAAGATGCTTGCCAAATAAGTTTTTACAAAGTAGATACACAGAAGTCCTTGTTTGGATTTTTCACTATGCTACTGAAAGCCTCCAGGAACAGAAAAGAAAGAGATTTTCTACGTCCTTGCTGAGGGATCAGCATAGTTATAACAAAAGGATACACAGAACCATGGTGGAAGATTTGAATCTATTGACAATAGTGACACTTGTTTCTCAGTTCTTGTTCTTATCTGAAATTTATCCACTGGCGAATTTAAAATATATTGCTTGAATTTCAATTCAACAAGTCTCGATGTCTTAAAAAGCTGCCACACATGGTGTACAATACTTTGTGTTAGCCCTACTAGAGAAAAATAAAATAGTTTCCTAGTCTTATATCTGACCGAACTCTTCACTTTTGAAACCAGATATATATCATGTAAAGAATTCAGCAAATTTAATAGAGAGTTCAAGAATGGGTTTATGTAAGACTATACATGTTTTCTGGCTGGATGCAGGCATTCAGTCCCACTTTCCAAATTACATTTAGAAAGTATTTGTAGTTTCTAAGTGCCAGCACCTTTGACTTAAAAATAAGTCTTTGGTCTGGGGATCTAGGCACAGTGATGTGTCAGAAGGTATCTCAGTGCATGGCTATTCCCAACCCACTGAACAGATAACTACATACTCTGTTCATACTTCTATGAGTCACAAGGTTGTTATACCCCCACATTTCAAGGTGGCAAAGTGGCTGGGCAGTCTGCTAGTGGTC
The DNA here is from genome assembly GCF_009819885.2 of Catharus ustulatus. Taxonomy (NCBI): domain Eukaryota; kingdom Metazoa; phylum Chordata; class Aves; order Passeriformes; family Turdidae; genus Catharus; species Catharus ustulatus. Next base: position 12,814,160 of record NC_046221.1, on the reverse strand, counting down.
CAGGTAGGGTCCCCAGCATCTTCTGTGTGGTGGGGCTGCAATCAGTGTGTCCTTGGGAGCTCAGGCTCTTGCCCATGATTGAATTCCATTCCTTCTGGACACTGCTGGGGTTGTTTTTTGGAAACTACTCAATTCCTTTTGACAGTAGGAAGTGAGGAGAAAATGGGGAAGGAGGGAGGATATAAAGAAGAAGAAACTGGCAGGGAGCCTGCTGCTCTCATGCTTGCTGCTGATCAGCTAGAGAGAAAATATTCATTATCTGTCCCTCACTCCAGGGCAACCAGCACGAGTTCTCCACCACACGAAACAAAGTATCAGTCTGATGGTACAGTAGACTGACTTTTGTGTGTGACATTTTTCTGTGACCAGGTTTAGCTGGGCATATTTTTTACACGTGGAAGGAGAGAGGGGACATTTGAAATGAGTATAGATTTTGTTTGTCAATTACACAGCTGAGCACAGTTGAAATTCAGGAGTCCTCTTAGTTACAGACAGTTAAACACAAGATGTTCCAATTGATGTTACTTTCATAGGGTTTTCTACCTACTCTGTAGCCCCAAGTGCTCACCAGTCAGAGGCAAAATTCTCAAGACATCATGGGGTGGCTGAAGAATCACTCCTTCAATATAACAAACTAATTGTTTAGGTACAGCAACTAATTACTGCATTTGAAAAACTACTCTCAACTAAGTAGGTGATTTTTATATTTTTGTTTTTCAGCCTTGTGGAATCAGGTTTTCAGGTTTTTCCTGCTAATTGTTCTTTGTATGAACACAGACAAATAAGGAAGTACAGTAAAATATCTTCTGTAACTTCATGAAGCCAGGAATGAGGCTCTAAGTAAAAAGATGATAACAACAAATTTGGCTATAGACTGTGGACCAGACGAAGTGCAGCGGATATTTCAGGCTCACTGAAATAGAAAATCTTGAGACTGTCTAAATATCCACAATATTCATTCTAACACCATAAGGTTCAGAACTGCAAGGGACACTGAAGTGCCTGAGTCTGCACACATGCACACATTCCTACCAGTTCGTCAGCAGAAGTGACAGTGGACGGCTTTACTGGTCAATTCAGCTTGAATATTTTCACTGGGGAAGGAATATTCTTGGATAAAAAGGAATATTCTTTCAGCAGGGGTAATACTTTGAATGGGGGTGAATGATTTTTGTTTCTACATGTTTTTTTCTCACAGATGCTATACTAAAATCATTGATTTTTTTTGGTGTGTTTGAAAACCGGGAAGTCAGGGATAGGTTCGCTTTTAGTTTCTAAGTCAGAGTGAGCAGATCTGAACTGCTAACCCCTTAGAATGACACAGACATGAAAGGGATGTGTGTATCCTTTCACTGTGCTGAGATATCAGGATAATTATCCAACATACGGTTCCCTCTCAGTGCTTTTCAGTGCATTTTGAATGAAGAGACTGTGAGGATGGCTGATTTTAATCTGAGAATCCACTTTAAAGGGGCTCAGGAGATTCAGTGCTAATAGAGGAGCTAAGTGGTACAGAAGTATTACTTACTCCTCAAATGGGAAGATGAAAATGAGAATCCTTAGATAATACAGGATGGAAACAGATACCTGCTGATCTTCCCCCAGGCTCAAAAAAAAGACTGAATGAAGTATGGAAGGAAACCGATGCCATATAGGACTGTCCTTTATCAACTCTTTTCATTCATTCCAGTAGACCTGTACTCCATATTAACTCTGAGAATATTGAAGATCTAGTACATCTAAGACAAAGGAAAGTTTGAGTTCTCTGATGCAAAATTAGTTTATTGTACAGCGGAGTACAACAGGCAGTGATGATGCATGGATGCTCAGATGTAGCTTGTATGTGTCTGAGTATCTGTGGCTTTTTACATCTGTATGTTTTATCACACCATTCTAGACCCTTCTTTTGGAGTTTTAGGCTTCACCTGTCTTAATTTTGCACCCAAGAGATATGCCAGATTCTTACTCTTGGAAACTGGCCTGGTATAAACAGCAATACAACAATAACTTGCCAGAAAGAGCAATGCAATCAGAAGTTTGCTTTTCTTCTCTTAATTTCCTTTGTTGTTGTACTTATACAACAGGTTTGCAACATTATACTGCCTTTTCAGGAAGCAGTACCATCTCCAAATTGACTTTTGTCAGATTGGTATCTATTGTCGAGCAGCAGTTGGTTTTATAGGACAGAAAACTACAGGTAGCTCTGAAAATCTAAAAATAGTATCGCAGTTAGAAGAAAAGTACATAATTTTTATTTCTGAATTTTAACATTTCTTTAAAATTTTCCATTGAGTTTCTCCATCCCCCTAAAACCAAAAACCACCTGCATGCTAATATTCTGCTGTCCCACATACTGAGTTTCTTGCCTTTATTGAAACTGTGTGCTCTGCTTTGGGAAATACACAATGCAAACGAGGCCTGAACTCTTTTATTCAGCCAGGAATGCAGCTGTTCCAGCTTGCATGTAAAGGTAATAAAAGGTGAGCTAGATTTAAGTACCTAATAAGGAAACCTTTAGCTGCATAATAATGTAAGAATAAGAGAAGATTTATGACAACAAAGGAAAGCAAATGAATAAACCTCCCTTAGCAGAAAACAAATAAAACTCTTTGTGATCAATTTTCAGGAGGAACAGTATCAAAGAGAATATGGGAATGAACTATATGGCCTTTAAGGTCTCTTCCAATCCAAATCATTTAATGAGTCTATGATTCTATGTTTTCTCAGGCCATTTTAGTGCAGGAACTAAGGAATTACTCTCTTTTTGGTGCTTCAGCACCTATGTGGTACTAAAGGATTGTATTTTTTTGGCTCAGAGGGTTAGGAATCTGACAGTATCAGGAATCATTAGGAGAGTTTTGTTTTCCCTAAATGACATTTCTGGAACTGGAGTCCCCTATGGAGTTCTGAGCTCGTGTCTTTATTTCCTGTCCTCCTGTGATGCAGGGAATAAAATGTTTCTTTGAATGCTTGTTCTTTGTTGAGTGCAGCATGGAGACATTTGAGAATCAACAGTCCCTTGTGTTTACAGAAGCAGTCACTTCCCCACTGCATGCTGTCTAGGAATTACCACGCTAGTCAATTTAGGGTAAATTTGCAAAGTGGTGCACAGGGAGTCACACAGTTAAATCCCATTGATGTTAATAGGAGTCATGCAGCTAAATCCTTGCACATTGCTTTGTAATTTACCTCTTTGTGTTTCTCAAATCTGCTGGCTCATGACTAATTTCTGTCTCTTATAGAAAAGCTTGAATGTGTTTTGGTAGTGGAATGGGCACAGTCTATCTATATATGCGATCTATATACATCTATATAATAGCTACATCTATATACACTATATATTTATATATCACACTTTATCTGGCATATAAATATACATTCCAAAATACAGACATTCTCTCTTATGATTGATGTCTTCATTTATTTGCCTATATGGGTTCCTTATAAGTTACAGAGTAGTGATAAACCAAGTTAGAACCAGTCAACACAGTCCTCAGAACCTCAACTTCTTTAAGAAAGAAAACAAAATTACTAAAATTTTTGAAAACTAAACCCATCTCTCAGGGACAAAAAAAAAGTTTTGGTGAAAGCATAATGTCTTGAAAATTTGCTTGATCAATTCTGAAAATGCTTTGAACTTGCTCTTTGGTCTTCAGAATCATGTGAGTTAGACTTTGTAAATTAATTTCTGTTTTCTGAAGAGAAGTGTTTTTAGGTTCACTTGTGGGAAGGAAGAAATGCAAAGAATTAGCCATTTTTTCTAAAACTGAGGTTAAAGAACGGTAAAGTGGCTTGATGTAGGCATGAAAGTGCTTTGTCCCTGTGCATGTTTAAATCTTGGTGCTGTGGTGATAAGTATCATTGGATTATTTACACCATGACTCCAGTTAGCCATGAGATTGTCAAAATGTCTGTGACCATGCAGATATCAATAGTAAAACAGCTGTGCTGGTACAATACTGCACCCATACTAGTGAGCTCTGGCTCCAAGGAAGGTTATTAGTTCAGTTGCAGCACCCTGCTGATGTGGCAACACGACTTCTGGTTCAAGAGCTGGCTCAGGCAGCACTCTCCAAAGAGTCTCAACACCACCCTTCACTGTATGGCACAGGCATGCCCACAGAAACACTCACAAGATAATAAGTGACTCTATCATCTGGGTAAGGTTTGGATTCCCAGTAAATGGGGCTTAAAACTGCACCATGAATGCTGAGAGGAAAAAGAAAATATTGCTTCATTTATACTGCTGATTCACCCACTGAATGGAAAAAAAGTTATGAAATCATGTAATTAAAGACCCTGTCAGCAGACATATATGCAGAGCAGGCATATATGAAGTGGAATAGGCAACCTGATATAAAAATCCTGCAACTGCTCTGTTGGTCACTGGAAGGCCTGAGACATATAATTGGGCAACAAGAGGTCCAGCTGGTATTCCTTGCTCTCACTTTGAATCCCTATGAAAGTTTCCACAATGTCACATGAGTTTTACATGGGACTAAGGGTGTTAGCAGACAAGGAACTTTTTAGGTGGATTACAAGTTGTTTATAAGTTAGTCTTATAAGGATACATACACATTTCTTTTGCCTTTGGAATATGGAAGTCAGACTCTCATGTAGTCCTACAGAATATAAAGAATGTCAGAATCCTTTGTATTTTAATAAGTAAATTGGCTGTAAAGCTGTGTATTCTTGGCTTTATCTGTCTTCAGCATGGTTACAGCATGTGGGAATAGCTTTTCTCATAGTGTTTTGATTTTTCTGTTTGACAGTGTGGTACACTGAGGGGAGTTTGACATATCTGGGGCCCTGCAAACATCTGGACACAGTAGACAGAGCTATTATGGTTCACCAGAACCTGACTTCCATATGTTGTATCCTTCCACTTGTGTCTCAGGATTGCATCATGGGTTTTCAATTTGTTAATCTCTGCAGGCATCAAATCTATTCATAACAAGTGGTTTTGATTGACACATGAGCAGCTGGAGTAAACTGAAAGGAGCAAACTCAGATGCAGAACTGGTGACTATGCTTGCAGCTTGTTTTAACAGCAAAATCTGCTTTAAGAGAAACAAACAGCTTTACAAACTTCTGATTCAGTATTTTGTGCACCCATGGCCAAAAGGAAAGGAAAAGTGCATTAAGATACTTGGGTTGCACAAATCCTGACTTGGGTCAGGACAAGTTATGAAAAGCTGATATTAATATAATAACCATTGTTGGAAAAGCAGAAAACCAATCAGAATTTTGGAAAATAATTTCTTAAGTGTGTCAGCAACAAACAACAGTTCAACAGCTGTATCAGTACAACATGAGATAAGGGGAGTAATCCCAACATAGAAAAGGAAGCGTACAACAAATTTATTTTTTTTAATCTGTTCCTGAAGAAAAGCAGGATGATGTATTGCTATGATAAAGTACTAAGGAAATACTTTCTGTTGAGGTAGAAGATAAGGAGGACCATAAACTTAAACAGTGGAAGTTAAATATTTTTCTGAAATCAGTAGGACTGGCACCCTTGAGTGCCAAAGGAGTCAGAATGAGGAGATTGAATTTCTTTTACTTGCAAACCTTGCAGCACTGAGGAACTTAAAAATCCTTCAGAAATTAGTCAAACATGACTGGTAATTGATTGGCAATGAAAGAGAAGTCACTGCTTTTTGGCAAAACTGGTGTAAGGCTAATCCGGAAAAAGTGATTGTAAAAATGATGTAATTAGTACGATTTTAGTGAAAAATAGGACATGTTGAATTTGAAATTGCAACAATACTCGATAAAAATATTATGTTTAATGCAGGTATCTCACTTCTGCATATGTTTCGTGAAGATCTGGTTGAAGACTGTGAGCACCCATGGATTTTCTCTATGTAGCAGTGGAAGGAGGATGTGTTCCTTGTAGGGCTCTAGCAGGAATTATCTATCAAAGTTTAAGTGCCCACATCTGTATTAATCTCAATTTTTACAAAATTAATTGTTTAATATGAACTAATAATTTAGGCATCTACAGAAAGACATAGTTGCCTTCAGAACACAATCCCTTTCTAAAGCTGCTATCTGAATTAGGTTATCTAAAGTTGTCTGAAGGTGCACATCTCTCCTCGCACAGGCAGCCTGGAAAACTCTCTTAGTCTAGATATGCTGGCTCAAGAGAGAAATCTACCCGTGAATTAGGCTGGATGCCCCCTTCCTCGTAGGTACCTTCTGTAAAATAACTATGAAAAGACTAAAAAGTAGTGATTACTAGACACAAGCTGTAATCTTATGTTAAGTAGATTGGACATCTGGATCCTTCACAAGCCCTTAGAGTTTTTTCTTTTAAATAAAGAAGTTTTGAGAAAACATTCAAATACATGTCAAATTCCCCCTCCCCACCTGTTTAGCAAAGTAGCAACGTGCATTGTGTCCTAGAGTATTCAGCTTCATTCCATTCTATTTTTAGATTCATGGCTTTCAAACAGAAATTATTTATAGGTTTGTCCAGCCACAAAAGAAAGAAAAAAATTATGTAGACAATACACAGAAGTATGGAAACTGTCAAGCAGAAAAGAATTATTATCATAATATAGTGTTCTAAATTAAGTAAAAAACTGGTTTACTGATAGATCTCCAAGTATTATGTATGGAAATTCATCATTCTGTGATGCATTTCTGGGCTAAATATTATTTAATACTTCAGTCAGTAATACAAAAGAAAGTATAAAATAAAATCTGGTATGACATATATACCGCAAAGGCTACTAGAGAAATTATTAATAGGATAAATAAATAGAACACATCAGTGTGAATTTTTTGGCTAAAAACACTGAAAATATTGCTTTTGATACTGCCAAATAAAACATCACACATCTGGAAAGGAAAACCACAGCCAAGTTTATAGTGTGTCAGGCAATGCTCTGGAAGGTAAAAAATGTCTTAAAGACTTGTCTAAAGACATGGCTGATTTTACCATGAATCTACCATAAAAATAAAAATCTCTGGATAAAAATGGAGAAAGCTGTGCAGGAGCAGGGAATGACATTCTGCAAATGCAATAAGTAACATCTGAATTACTGAGTTGTAATTCTGAGTCCCACTAAGGCATCTATGCTTAATAAAGGCGATTACAGGAAGGACAGAATTGGAAAAAAGACAATGATGATCTCCATCTTATAATTTCTATGAGACTACATGTGCAAAAGAAGGGGTAGAAATTATTTTATTGCATCAATCAGTATTTTCATGAGGGAGGTGAAATTCAGTTATAAAAATGGCATAATCTGATCACAGTGATGCAAAGAAAACTAAATGTAAAATACTTCCCTAAGATTAAATGATTGATATATAAATGAGAAATGAACTGCAAATATTAACAGTAAGTAAACAAAGGACAAATACTACATAAATGTTGACAGATTATCTATCACTAGGGTTATTTTTAAGTTATGAAAATGTGTCTTTTTAATAAATGCTTTTATTCATACACTGTGGAGTTGCTGCAGAAATTAGATCTGCTCCCCTGATATGCAAGTGTCAGATTAAATAATCACAACAGTTTTTGTAGGCTTCAAATCTAATAATATTAATAAACATTTTGCAGATGATCATATGTTTTGAGTTACCTCTATCATTAGCTGCTCTGCTCCCTCTGAGACCTGTGCTTCTCAAACAGTAAAGTGCTTTGACAAGGTAAGGCTCTCATCTCAATTTTAGAGGAAAAAGTATTTTTTCTCTGTATTTGTTTTGCTGGTTCTTTGATGGTTCCTGTTAATTGCTGAGTACCTTCTTCTTCGTACTGTAATAAAGATCATTGAATTTCTGGGGGGATAATGAGACTATTATGTTTTTTACTACAGTAAAGTATAAGTGCCACAGTGAATTCCATAATGTGTTATTTGGGACTTAAATTTAAGACCTTAATGATTCCTCTTGCCCTTATTTCACATCAGTTCACCCAAAAGAGCAGACTCTCACAGGAAAATGAAATATCTAGTGGATTCTACTATATTTTTATATAAAAATTATAAAGTAAGGAATTTTAAAGGAGAATTTATGCAGTAGAAGAAAGTATGAATATCACTGGAAATATGCAGGAGCACAGAAGATACTAATGAGAAAAGAAAAAAATTACAAAAATTACAGAAAAGATGCTGCTGGTATTAAAAGAGTGAATCTCCACATTCTCCTGAGACCAAGGTGAAATATTTTCTTTAAGGCTGGTTTCCAAAAGGAAATAATGTGACTGAAAAAATTATTAAAGTTCCATTAGTAAGAAGACAATAAAATTAGTAGCAAAAGAAGAAACTTTTAAGAGTGATGACACAGATCATTGGACCAAAAATAGTAAATAAAATTTCTATAATTTACTAATTGTTTGACAGGACTTAATTTTTTTTCTCCTGATGGATTTATCTTTACATGAATCTTCAACAGAGCTCAATTTGTTTTTCTCTCCTTGGGTTTACATGATGCCAAGAAGTTTCTCTGGTCATTGGCACAAGTGTCTGCAGCACAAGAGGATGTTTAGATTGTCTGCTCTCTCTGTCTGCTCTGCTCCCTTTGCATACTCTGCAACTCTGAGGTTAAGGGTTGATAAACACTGTAGTTGCCCATCTTTTACACAGACTACCAGATGGCCAAAATGAAAAAAAAAAACAAAAAAAACTCCTATCAAAGATGATGGTTCACCACTTAATTTGCTTGGAGTAAATAAAAGCAGAAAATTTGCAGTTGAATTTAATGGCTATCCATTAAACCCCATGACTTAATGCCAGCTCTTGTAGTGCATAGTCTGTGCCATGAGACAGGAATGGCTCTGCACATGGGTCTTCATCTTTGCAGCACAGACAGGCAATGGGTTTGTCACAGTAGGTCTCCTTTATAGCCATTAAAATTACTAAAATCTGACAATTACTCTCAAAGTTTTACTGTGCTAGTCTGTGGAGTGGGTAAAACAGCAGCTGAAATTGAGCTGGCTGCATTACTCCTTGCTGGAGCTCTAGGGGTGAGGCCTGTTGAAAATGTTTCTGCATAACTTGGTACAAATGGATGCTGGTTTGGGACTGTGGCTTCTAAGGAGTGTGGTGCTCCAAATCTCATTACTCTTGGTGTGTGTCATGTTCTGAGAGAAAAAACAAACTACCTCCCTGTAAATGACTCTATAAAATTTTGAAAAGAAAGTAAAACATGAGAATAAAGATTTTTATTTTTAAGATACAGAAAAATAATCCTTCCTTCTTTCTGGACATGATGACAATTTTCCGATTTTCTCATAAATCTCTGTTTTTCAGAATTGCAGCCAAGACTGAAAGCAGGAAATGCAAGTATACTTCCAAGAAAGACTTGCAATTTTCTATTCAATTGTTGACACAACAACAGGAGAGTCAATTTAGTTCACCTTAGTATTTTAGAGAGAGCTGGTACTTAGCTTCTACATGTCAAGAGGGATGCAAACTACAGGGGAGAAATGGTGACAGGAGGAAAACACTTGCATGGTACAAGCAGTAACAGCAATTCAAAGGAGATGAAAAAGAAGAAATGAGTGAATTTTCTTTCTTTTGTTTAGGCAACACACCCGTAGTCCTGATGTAGAGCCTCTTTGCTTGTCATGTAAGGTCTTTACACCATGTTATTTTGAAAGTGATTAGGTTTTTTCTTCTGTCTTCACTCAGAGTCAGGATTGAATGCTAGAGATGGATTTTCTTTTTCGGACTTGGTTGTTTATTAAATCTTATCTAAAGCACAGAGAGTTCTTCAGCGCTTCTAGCTGTCAAGCCAAAAGTGAGAGAATGGAGGTGTATCTAGCTAGTTACAAGGCCTTTTGAAACCTTACTATGCAATTAAGAACTAACATCTATATTATTTATACTTTTGACCCAATAACCAAACCCCTGTGACCTGCACTGTGGTACTAACTATCCAATCCAAAAACTTCTACCTGAAGTCATGAAGAAGAAGGAACAAGAAGGAAGAGACAACACCCAAGAACGTCCATCCTGTCCCATTTAGTATATTAGTATATTAGTATTGGTATATTCTAAAACCCCAAATTCCAAACCCTTCACCATGTGAAATTACACTTCTATTCTAACTACACACCAGCGAGTCTAACTCAAATTTGGAAGCCTTCTCCAAGGCCTCAAGTCAAAAGCAGTGTTCTTTTGAGGGTCATTGGCAGAAATCACAAAAATTTTAAACTCCCAGGCTTCAGGGTTACAGCATTATTTGACGCAGGGGAATTGTGAAAAAAGAGTTGACAGCAGTCTACCCCAGACTCCATTAGGGGTGACCTAAATGCAGAAATGTCCCTGATCACACTTGTGTCTGCCCTCCAGCCCTTTGGGCTCCTCAGGCAGTGCAGAGGGAAGATGTGAGGCAGGATGAGGGTGTGATGAACCAGGCCACACTGGTGGCCCAGCAGCTTCAGGAGGCTCTGGGGCAGCCACCAGCAGCCAAAAAGCACAGTGCCCAGCCTCTGGGAGAGCTAAGGACCTGTGCAAGAAGGAGCATTGGTGCAGAGGAAAGCAGGAAAAAGGATCCAGTAGGATTCATGTGCTAAAACCAGAACCCAGAGTCACAATGGTGAGGGGCAGGGTGAGCTTCTGCCAGTGGTCCAGAGAGAGAAATTAAAACAAAAACTCAGGCACCAGTCACCTGCAATGCTGAAAAAATACTTACAAGTGGTGGTGTAAACTCAAGGGAAAGGGGAATTTCACCTCATTGCTCTAGAGCTGAGTGAGGTGAACAGGCACTGGAAAAGATGTGAGTTTTGTCTTTATGCCATTGTTTGCATAAAGGGGGAAGACTCCTACACTTGGGTCCTGTACCTTCTCTGTGAAACATATTGGAAAAAAATGAGGCTTCAGTATGTGGGATGTGGTTTGGGGAAAAATGAGAAAGGGGGATGAGGCAAGTGAATAGAATTCAAAGAAAGGCACAGAATAAAAGCTAGCTGTGTGTGAATACCTTTTATTTTTAATGCTAACTGTGATCCAAAACATTCCGATGCAGTAAAGAATCTGATATTTCAGGCAAAAAAGAGTAGACAAACAGGCTATTTAGTCACATCTTAATGGAAACACATTTTTGTGAGCTGTAGTGTTACTGAACTTCAGTCTTCTTCAGTGATTTCCCCCTCACAGTACCAGCCCATCACTAGTGAAAATATGTTCTTTCTTTTCTAAAAATATTGGGCAAGCTTTGAAGGCATGTGTGCACAGGAATGAAAACCATTTCTAATGTTTCTGGAGGTATTTGTCCCCTTATGAAAGGGAAATTGAAGACAAAACTAGACCAATCAAATAAGGTATGAAACATTTAAGCACATTACTTTAACGAGTGCACATTGAAAATGAATGTACTGAACTTTTGAGATTGTAGGTTCATTCTGGGAAAGGACTTCAGAACTACAAATTTGGCTCCATTCAAAATTAAAAAGAAGGTGTTGATTTTTTAAACCTCTGTTTGAAAAATGGTTCACTTTAATGCTGCTTTGTGGTCTAATGAAGGTCAGATAGCTGCTGTGGAGTAGAGCCTGTTTTTCTTCGCTTCCTGTGGTGTTCAGGAAGGAATGACCTTGCAGACTCAGTTTCCTAAATTTAGGCACTTGTGTGTGTGTTCACCTGTAAAATTAATTTATAAATTCTGTAACAGACAATGGAATTTTAATGTGAAGCACACCTGGAGCTTTGGGGTTGGTTGGTCCCCTCACAAGGCAGGCTCCTACATACAGGCAGCTGAGCTGTCCTCAAGTCTCTACTGACTGCATGGCTGTGAGGTGGGATTCAGACATTCAGGTTTTATTTATCCCATCCACTATTATAAATGTCTTCCTTTAGCTTTCAGGCATCTCTATGTATACCTTTGCATCTTTCTACTTGTTGCTCTTTTTAACCAAAAGCTCAGTGGATGCAATTCATGATTCCACTGATATCAGTGGAACTTGGCTGGATTTACACTGGCTGCAGTTTTCCCTCAGCTTGGAGGGTCTCTTTTAATGTCCCATTTCTGTGACCATTATTGGATTATACCTTTCACTAAAATTTTCAATGTTGTAATTAATTTGGAAACTCTGAAACCCAACATTTTAACTTCTAAAGAACACTAATCAGCACTTCTGGCTTCTTTTTTTTTTTTTTTTCCACTTCAAGTACTGGCCCATAAACATCTCATTAACAAGAAACTGTTGCAAGTGTTTTCATTGTTTTCTCTTTGCTTTGTGGTGAGCTAAGTGTTTCTGAATTTCCTGGGTGGATGCATCAGACTGTGACATGCTGAATCTGGTTTTATCAGTTTTATTCTGTTTAAGTGATTTTAAATGCAGCTTGAGGTATGTAGCTATATCACAATAATAATAATAATTATTATTATTATTACTGTCACTCTTTTTATTGCTGCTATTATCAGCATTTGGGAACTACTGATTGTCAGTTCTGTATTAAGAATAACTTAGCATAACTCCAACCAGTTTAGCCAGGAGCAGGCTCGTTTTTGCTTTGGTTTTGGTTTGTGGGGCTGGTGGTGACAAGAATACTGTGGGGTTTCAGCTGTTGTAATGTTTGGAGTTCAAACACTCTTTGTCCAGTTAAGGGAAAAAGATTTCAGTAAGAGGACACATTTCTTTGTATGTTGAACAAAACATTGAGAGACTTTCACCAGACCTACACGTTCTTTCTTGTTCCAGAAACTCCTATAAACCAGAAATATTTGTTGCAATGTGAAATATTCTGTGAGATTATGACAGATTTGCAGAAATCTTGAAATATGTATTGTGGCAGGAATTTCTCTTTTCATGAGCCTACATGTATAGATAGGTTCAGCAGTACTTAATGAAGAATATAATAGACATTATGAGTCCAAGGATTCTGGTTCTGGGCCTTTAAAAATGCAACCTTGGTTTAAGAAATGGGAGAACAGGTTTCAGGTGTATGTAGCATTAGTTAAAGGAGAAAACTTGTTGAAGGAGAAAAGTATGATGATTGGAAGGATGATCTGGGAAGCACTCTTGCTGTGGGCAGCACCATCTCATGTGGCCATCCAAAGCAGGGGTACCTCAGCTGCTCAGGCAGCTCAGGAACACAGGGCAGCACTGAGATAAAACCCCCATGGTCAGGTTTGCAGAGAGCTGTGCCTGCTCCTCAGGCAGGGCTGGGATAATGTGCAGATCAGCTGGAGCACTCCAGGGTGTCTGAAGAGTGTGAGCTGCATGTCCATCTGCAAACAACAACTTCACCAAAGCTGGGAGGGGTGGGAGAGGTTTGCTGCATGTAATGCTGGGCTGACGTGGCCCTAGATCTCTAGAGCAGGGTTAGACACAGTTCTGCCTTGCTGTTCCTGCAGTCTACTGCCACAACCAGGGATTTTAGAGGTGTTTTCAAGTGCTGGCTAACAAAAATCTGAAGGAGTATAAAGAAGTGGGTATTTGCACTTAGTTGAGGAAAACAATCAATTAATATTAAAGTTTCATGCTTGAGTATCATAAATGAGATTTTTTGACAAGTACTTTCTCCTATACCTTGAGAAGGGTTTGGAGTGATCCTCTCAATGTCTTAGTACTTACATGCCTAAAGACTACTCACTTTTCTGGCTATTGGAAAGGCTAAATCATTATTAATTTACGATCCTAAATTACAAAACTCTGTATAAACATGTGGTAGTAACTACACCTATTTTATGCAGGTCAGGGTTTGGAATAGTTCCAAAAACAAATCAGTCGCACCATGCAGATTAGATTTTGTGATATTCACCTCTTGGTTTGAGAGATACACCGGGGCCTTCTAAATGGCCTTTGTCAAATATTTGCATCAACTCTATTAATCTTTCTCTTGGTTTTATAATTAATTAAAACCTGATTTCTCCATGTAGCAACTTATTCTTGTCGGCAGAAGTTATTTCCATCATCTCTGTATCACAGGCCAAGGTTAGAGCACTCAGCAATTCTAAAAGTGTTATCTCAGCTGTGGGCTCCTGAGCCAGATTAGCATGGGTGTAGTAAATCAAAATGTATTCAAGATTCCTGCAGTTGTGCATGTGCTAATTCCCTGTGGGTGTAACTCAAATGGGATGAGAGAGCAAAAATAGAGCGGTAATCATCAACCAGAGCAGGATTTCCCAGCTTGTGGACAGGTGTGTTCCTGTGGCCCTCCTCAAAGCAGAGATGTCACTGTGAAGTTAAAATGCCAAACGCTAACAATAGAGACATAAACAAAAGAAAGACCAAAGATAGGACATCTGGAGCTTTTCTTAAAGATTCTGAGGTTGAAGTCAACTGTTTGCTCAATTTTGATAATTTATGACATGATCATGGAACTTGTGTGGTCCAGCACCATGAGTGCACTGACTCGAGGTAAAGCAATACCTTACTGTTTGCTTTCCACGGGCAGAAAAAGGAGCCTTTTCCCTTCATTGTGAGATAGTTCATTGGGCTGCATATTATGATCTGTCTGTCTTAGCTCAGTTGAGACTGCTCAGCCTGTGCATGGCTCTGGCACCTGTGTGCTCCCTGCTGAGACGTGTTGGGAATGCTAGCAGTCCTGAAGGAAAGCCTCCTGGGGCTGCCTGTGCACAGGCTCAGCAGCTCCACACCAGAGAGGCTGTAATGCAGCAGCTGGTCTCAGTGTAAATGATTCCTATAGAGCTCAGCACTGGGCACAAGAGAGGCTGATCAGGAGCCGAATTCACTTTACCACTGATGGCACATTGGGCCCTGCTTATATCTGTGCTACAGAATTGATTCTTGCTCATCACTGGGCTGTATGAGATTTATTTTGAATTTGTATTTGATATATGGCAGTTTGCCATATATATTATTGTGCTTGTGTCTAATCCAGTAGATATTTAACTGTGCCTGAATTGTCCCTCTAACCCAACTCCTAAGGTTGAATTGATTTTCAGAAACATAATTGTATAAAAAATATTACTTAACCTCTCCTGGACTTCTTCAATTGCTTTAGGAACTTAGCACTGGTTAGTTCAATCACTGACTGCATAAAATTCCTAATTATTTAATCAAAAAGAAAAAAAGACAAGGAAGATGACCTCTAAGTTTGTAATCAGCTGTAGCTTTTGACATGAGCACTGCTGTGAACTTGACAAGCTGTGATAGGTGGGTGCACTGAGGACCATAAAGATAATGAGGTCAGCTGTTGATTTGAGTCAAAACAACAAGAACAGACTTGATTCAAATGAAATCAGAGCTAGCTGTATGTGAGAATGACTGTAAAAATTATAGTCCTGAACAAAATGTTTCTTTTGTCACTAGGAGAGCAGGGCTTTTTCCAGGTAGGATTGCCAATTAATTTTTTTTTTGTTTGTTTCCTCAGTACTTGGTGGGTTTTATAAACCTCCGTTCAGCAGGCACTGAATTGCAGATATTGCTACCAAAGCAAGTTTTTTGTGGAGAAATTTTAAGAGGCTCATCCAAATTCAAGTAATGAATAATTGAGAATTCGGAACAAAAATACAATGCAATTGCCATGAAACCACCCCAAAACATGCATCATTAATAATGGGGTTTTGCAATTTTTTGAATAGTTGCAATCTTAGACTCTGGCTTTCAAGGCTGACCTCGCACCCTCTTTCATGGTGTTTCCTAAGGCTGCAATTAACTGCAAATAATTCTGTACCTTTTATGCCTTTGTTGGCATTCCTTTATATCCAAATAATTCATATCAGAACAAATGAGAAGTAACATGATTTAAGAAAAGACGAATAAAGGTGTTTCATTCTCCAGCTGTTCACTGTTTTTGTAAATCATTTGCCTTCCCTTATTAAAGACACAAGCCTCATAGAAGTATGAGGTGATCACTGACAACATGACTCTTAAAGTAGTTATAGCTTCCAGTTAAATAATCAAATACTTCTAGACACTGGATTATAACTTAGATTAATAGACATTTCAAGACATTTAAAAATCCCTACCAGTGACCTGCTAAGAAAGCTTTATGTGCCATTGTGCTGATGAAGAGTAACAGATTCTTACAAAGAACTTTGTAAATCATATTATACATCTCAATAAACACTACCACCTATTCAGAAACGTGCCATGCTCTCTCTTACTTCTTTCTCAGGTCTGAATTATTATATCTGAAGTCTTGTACAGTTGAAATGGGACTAAAGATGCTTTTATACAGAGAAATTGGGAGAAAAAAAATGCTGAATTGTTAAAAAAATCTCTTCTCTGAGTATTCATGATGGTAATCACCCGCATTCCTGACTACATTCTTGTAAATTCCTGTCTATTATTTTGAAAGAGGAAGATGAAATATCTTGTGTGTTGTAGAAATTAATAATAACACTTTTGCTTTCTTACAGGTGACACCAGAATAAAGGGGAGGCAAACATGACTTTCAGGTTGAGCTTTCAGAATTTCATTCTCCTCTTGGTCTTGTGAGGCCGTGCAGCACTCAGCACAGGTCAAGGTCTAAATGGCATATTGGTACCCCAGGTGTTCTGCTTGGGTATTAAAAGACTTAACAAAGCAAGAATAAAAGACAATTATTATCACAGAGAAGCTGTCTAATCTGCATTTCAGTAGAGTTTTTTTTCTCTAAAAGTGAAATAATCTGATCAAAAGAAGAACAAAAAAGTTACTTTGTATAGATTACTGAATTATACATAGATATACTGAATTATTAGGACATGAAGGGAAAACAATTCTGCCATTACAGTAGGCAGAGCAGAGCTTGTCAAAAAGATAAGGCCAAAATAAGCTAAATATTGTTTCTTTAAGATTCAAGAACAGGGTTTATAGCATTGCAATGTTTGTGATTAATGAGGTAGAAAACAGATGCTCTATCAGTGGAGATAATATCATCAACGTTCTGAGTAAGGAATAGTTTATTATTTCACAAAAGCTTCGTGCCCTTCTGGCCTTGCTTAGGGACTTGGCAGGATATGAAATGAAGATGAATGATAGTTTAAACAGAGTTCACTCTTCCTCACAAGACCTTATTAGTAAAATAGGAATACAGAACATTGGCTTGCAAGATTAGTAACATGTGAAGCACCTCTGTAATATACTTTCTTTTTTTTAAATAATTGATTAAGAACATGTAGGACAGATCTCATTATCAAGGTCTATTGATTTTTCTACTCACTGCCTGTTGCTAAATCATTTTCCAATTATACAATAATGTTGTAAGTATAGAGGACAGATCTGGGTGGAAGTCTTAATAATTCAATGAGCAGAGCAGGTTTTTTAAGTAGAGAAAGACAGGGAGGTGATGTGGAACTTGAGCAGAATGGCTGATCTAAGTAGCACTGTGAACACTCAGCCTCTCAAAGGAAGCGCCATGGAAAGGTTTATGTTTAAAGGAGGGTTACCAGAAAACTGGTTTGCCATATTGAAAATTTGTAAGAACAGAAAAGCTGTTTAGTGTTTCTGACAAGACAGAGGTACTTTTTGAATCCTTAGACTATAGGGAAAAAACTTCACTGTTAAGAATCAAGTATAATAATAAAGGGAATAGATCGCAGCAGCCTAGATACTTGGTCATTGACAATTACTGTGTACATAAATACTTCTGTAATTTTTAAAAACACATTTTAGCCCAGGAACTCTAAACATCTGTAGAAAATGAAGGGATTTTACTTCTTAAATTTTATGCTTGTTTTCCTGTTGCTGAAAACAAACTTTACATGGTAGGAGACTTAATTTCATCTTAATTTTCCTTTTCAAAAGTCCACAGTATATTGTTTAGTCTGCTCTATAATGAATGGAAGGAAAGTCAGATGACCTGCTTTGGGTACCTTATTTCAGATGGGTGAATCTCACTCCAAAGGCACTTATGTTGGTATTGAGGGATCCCAGTCAATAGCTTCAGATCAAATAATGAACTTTCAGGTGCATAAAGAAGGCAAAGCCTGGCAGAACACTGTCAGCTGATGAGGAACTCCACCTTTTTTAAATCGCATACATTTTAGACTATGCATGGCTGGATACATATTAGAAGGAAGCTAATGTATATATATATATAATCTCCTATATATGATATAATATTCAAAGTGTGGAGTGCAATAATCATGGGAAACCAGTTCCCTGAAATGGGAAACTGCATTTATATTAGCTTCTAAGAGTGCATAAAAGATAAATAAAGGCAGTTCTTTAGCTACCTAAATCTATGAAGTTTCATCTGCAGCTGTAGTTTTAAGTACGGATTTTGTAACAAACTTTGGGAATTATTTATTTTTAATTTATTCTTTAGCTTAAGAAGATCTTTGCTTACTTGCAATTAATTGATTCCAGTTCCACATTTATTTATATTCGTTAGTAATTAAGTTTTTTTTGTTTGGATAGCAAATCTTTGCAATTCTTCTCAATATAATGAAATAACATTAAACCTGAAAAAATATTTTGAATTAAAGAAACAATGACATTATTCCCCCATGCTTATTTAACCCCTTTAAAAATCCAATTTAATTCTGAAATAGAAAACCATTTCAAATACTGAAGATGAAACATTTAATTATGAAAATGTTGAGTAAAGCAGTAGTGGGAAAGAGAGGAATGAGTCTGTAGTGTTTTATCAGATCTTTTTGGATATCTAACAGCACAGCAACCAGACCCTTCTCACGATGGCTGTTGTAGCACTGAAGCATCCTGTGGCTGTTTCCTGTTCATTAGCATCTCAGTGCTGCAAGATGACTTTCTTCCAGAAAGTTTTGGTTCTGCAGGCCTTGAGATTCCACAGGTTCCTCCTCTGATCCTTTCACTGCTCCAAAATTCACAAGCAGTTGAAAGCAAACACAATGAAATGATTTTCAGAAGGTGGTTTGCAGTAGCAGCCTAAATTGGCAATACGAGGATCTATTAGACAGGCAGTGCTGCATCTTTAGAGGAAAGATTGTCCAATTCTTCTCACTCTACTGGCTGTCTCCTCACATTCATCAGCCCTTCAAATTGTGTTATCATTCAGTGAAGAATTTTGGCTTTACACTGTGAAGAACAAACAGGTCAGCAGCCCTCAGCCTTAGCCAGAAACTTGTAACACACATGCATGAGCAACTAAGAGCAACACTTTGTACCAATTGGGAAAACACTCAATAATTGAGATTGTATTTCCACATGTGAAACAATGGGATTTGCAAGAGACTCAAATTTAAAAATAACTTCTTAGAAAAGGCAGGGAAAATAACCCACAAAAATCTCAGAAAGATATAATGTACAGATAAGGTATCATTTAGCCTATGTGATTATTTTAAAAAGACTACAGCTTCTTTTCCCACATTCCTTTGACCTTTATAAGATGCAAAGCATGTAACAGCACAGACAGTGCAGGAGATTGCTTTCATACCACTACAACAAGGTGGTAGTTGCTGGGACTGGTGGCTGGTGGCCAGCTTACACTCAAATCTGTGTCACTGTACCAACCCTAAATTAAGATAAAAGATGTCTCAAATCTTCCATCACACCTCCAACAACTGGAGAGCTGCGTAAACTGTGATGATGGTACTGGATGTGGGGACAGAAACTCTTCTGGGTGTCCTCTATTCTGTATGTTCATCTTGTCCAAAATTGATCCTATCTAGATCATAACAACTGGGATTTTTTGGATGGGAATTAGTATTTAGAGAAATTAGTATTTAGAGAAAAAAACTAGGGTTGTGATGAGGTGGTAAAGAACAGAATCTAGGGCACTGAAGTGTGAAAAGTCTTCAGTGTCTTATGGAGTAGAAGGTTTCTGTGATAAAAATAGGAAATGTAAATATTGCATGAGACAAGGCAAGTAGCTACCCAAAAATTGCAGACATGGAATATGAGTGTTTGAAAGTCAGATCCTTGGAGCCAGGAGTGGAAAACAGATAAATGTACAACACCTGGCTGTAAGCTTGGAAGTCCCCTATCTGTGTCTTGTGATGTCTGTAGCAGCCTATGTACCACCATTGTAAAAACAAGAAAGAAATATTACATTTGAAAACCATGGGACTCTTCCAACTTTCATATTTTATTTTCTTGGTGTTTGATCTAATTTGTGGTGGAGAAGGTCAAAAAATAAAGGATCACATAAGTGACAAGATGGTCCCAACAGTTGTATTAATATTTGTGAAAGTATGGAAACACAGAAAAATATTCACATATTTGTCATTATACTCAGATAGTGCAGGCATCTGATATCTCAGCTAAATTTGGATAAAAGTGAATGAATTGTATACCTGATTAAGACAAGCCAGATGGTATGTATGATCCTGACATTTTTTGAAACCGAAATGTATTTCATTAAATAAATTACTACTTGTCATTTTTCCTAAACAAATAATTAGCATTTCAGCAGCACAGAGTAACTACTTAAAATAACTATAAAAATATTCACTCACATTTACTTGGTTTCTCTCTCTTTCTTCTACTTTTCAGGTAGTAGAACTTATCCCATAAATACACATTACCAAGAATCTTGGAGTAAGGCATTAAATACGTGTATACTTACATATATATTTATAAAATATATGATTTAAACATTTACAGATGTTTGTTTGTTGTGTTGTTTTTTTTTTTAATGCTTTGATGCTTCAACCAAAATCTTCACAAGAAAATATATCCCATTGTCCCATTTCA
Organism: Catharus ustulatus; assembly: GCF_009819885.2. Classification (NCBI taxonomy): domain Eukaryota; kingdom Metazoa; phylum Chordata; class Aves; order Passeriformes; family Turdidae; genus Catharus; species Catharus ustulatus. The sequence continues at coordinate 12,793,633 of NC_046221.1, read as the reverse complement.
AATAGCACTGGCATGATGTTCATGGCTCATCCTATCTAGCAACAAACTTATAAGAAACGATAGTTTGCTTTCTGGTCTGATGCAAGTGCTGTCATTTTTTAAATTCTTTTTGTGCTGAAAATATCTATTCTCCAAATCTAAATTGTTTTATTTGGCTTCAAGCAAGGCAGCATTATTTTTTCATATGGCAATATGTTTTAAAAAATGAAAGAATAAGGTTCTTTATTATTGATATTAGATATTAGTTTCAAGAAACCTCAATGAGGGCTGAAGCTGTGTAATTCTTAGTGTTTCAAAAATACAGAGCTAAAGATGAGCTGTTCATGCAAGTCCATAATTTCAGGGGTAAGTGATTTCAGTGTCCCTGCAATGCTCCTCTCAATGAAGATAACTTCTCTCCTGTGAACTTTAACTTCATGGTCTCACATATAATCGTGGAATTTACCATGTGTTCATCATTTGGCTGCTCAGCTCTGCTATTGCTCCAGACCCATTATTTCAGTACTACCACGTGCTAAACTTGCCAAGGAACACGATTTCATCTCTTAGAGGGCATGTTAACTGGTCCCAAAGAGGGAACAGGGGACCTGCAGGAGGGCACACCACCATAAAAAGTAGAGGTGCAAGATACATGAGGCTTTCACCAGTTTTGTTATTTGTTATAACACGTGTAAGTGTTAGATGGGAGAAAGCATAATGGAGAATTTGTGAGGAAAGTTTTTTCATGGATAAAGAAAGCAAATCTTCAATTTTATTTTATTTTATTTATTTTTTTTTGGGTCACATTCGGTGTTCTGTGTGGTTAATGAGTTTAGTATTGGAAAAAAATGTGAATTTTGCATTGAAAGTTATGTATGGGAATGTTTTGATTAAAAAAACTAAGAAAAACCAAATTTGTGATGATCCTGTCTCCCTTTCTCCCCCCTGCTCCACCCCCTTTCCCTGCATATTCCAACTAAAACTATTTCAGAAGGTTCCAGAATAATATACACTTTCTCCAGTAATGCAGAAACCTCTGGATGAAGGAAAGTCTGGTTAATCCATAATAGTGGCAGGTCTGTTTATTGATCTCATAAATTGCACTTTACTTGACCTATCAAAAAAGCAGAATTCTCAGCATGTGCTTTCCTGCTACCCTAAGAGCCTCTCCTCACCTCGGGCAGATTGCTCCCCCCAGCCTCTCCCCCTGTGCTGGCAGCTGTTGTAAACCCTGGTCTAAATTCATTAACCTTCCTCCAAACAATCTATCCGAGTTCATCCTTGAGAAAGTGCAGATAGAACAATAAACACTCACTACTGATTTTTCTTCCCTGACTTTCCTAACACACCCATGCACAAGCTGCCTTCCTAATTTTCTCCTAATAGGAGGAAAATTAAAATCAAAATCAATAGGAATTGAATTCAGCCCACAGAGTGGATTTTCCTAATTAGGAATGCACTCTTTACAGGTAGTATTAACACCTGTCTAATAGCAAGGAATACTGCACAGAGTAATCTGAGTGGTACCAGACCAATCAATGGCATGTATCTGTAAAAAACCATCAAAGGGAAAGCCAGTGCTTAATGGGAAAACCTGTTCGGTGTGACTTATTGATTGCACATTGCTGCTACCTGAAATAGTGCCTGAAGTGCAGCATTGCTGTTGCCATGCAAATGCTGTGAGTGCATCTCCAGAGATTCCTGCCAGGGTAAGAAGCTTTGTTTTGCTTCAAATGGATAAAATTGCACACAGCTGCATGACTTGGATGGTGGTGTTACTACAGAGTGTTGCTGAGTTGTATCCAGAGTCAGGACAATCTGGAAGTACATTCCAGGGTATCTTTTAACAGTCCCTTATAAGATAAAGCATTTTATCTTTTAAAAAATTTTGTCTTAGCTCACATCTACTTTTATTGGAATTTTGAATCATAGATGCCTTATGGTTGACTGGAAATACCCTCTGTTTTTATTGTCTCAGGAAGAATACAAAATCTGAAATTGAATTGTAGGCCTAAGGTAACTACAGAGTATTTGACCAAAATGAGAAAGGGTACCTTAGGTGAAGCATTAAATTTCTAGATGGCTAAGGGTAACAATGATGAATCAAAGCAAAAGAGTACTGAGATAGCTGAATGGAAGTTTTGAAAATGTTTTGCTAAATTTTTTGCAAGTTCTGCTCTCACTTGAACTCACTTCAAATAGCCATTTCCAAATATGGTCTTACATCAATAGTTCTAAAAACCTGTATCTGACAAATTGTCAAAATCATGTTCAGATAGATGGCTTTGCTAAGTATGGCTGCAGGTCAGATGTGGGTTCTGCCAGCTGTGCAGGGGTTTGTGAGCAAACTAAGTACTTAGAGTGATAGAATTTTTTCAAAAAAGTATTAAAAGGGGACAGGACTCCTCAGTGCTGTTTCTGATGTATCCAATAACATTATTTTAAATGTAGAACTATGCAGGCATTGCAGAAAACTCTAAAAGAATATTTTGCATTTTGAGGATGGGAGATTGTCTCGTGCTTGGCATTTGCCTGGAAAACCAAAAGTTTTTGGTAGACTGATGAGCAGAGGCATTGGAAAACAGAAAGAACAATAAAATTGCAGTTTGTGTATTTGTTTCCCCAGCCTCAGTAATATTTTTATTAACAAATCCCAACTAGTGACAAAACACTCCCAGCCTCTGGATCTGAGAAGACACTTTAGGACACACTGTGTATGTCACGCAGCCTAGGAGGGTGTGAAAATTTAAAGGCTTGCCATTTGGATAATGCTATCTCACTATTTTCCTCCCTCTAGAAGACAGTGGTGAATTAGAGCATTTTGCTGCAGAAGATGATAGGATTGTAGGTTGGTTTTGAATTAGTTCCACATGTATCATGAACAGAACAGGAACATTATTTTGGTGGGAAGTGATCAGATCTAGAAGCTCCTAACGAAGGGGCTGTTCATTGCCTACTGTTTTTCCTCAGAAGCCATGTGTACATTAATGTAGCTGTAAGAAGCAGTGGGGTTGGTGGAAGACAGACTCACCTTTCCAAAAAGCAGTCTCAGGCAATGTCAGTCAACAGGCTGTCTGAGTTTGCTAGAGAAGGGGGAATTCTTGGAATACAGGTTCAAAGATTGATTTGAGTCACACTAGGTTAGAATAGTTCAGAAATTGTTTGTGCTATAGGAAGTCACTGAAGTTTTGCCTTAAAACTCCCTAATTTCCAAAAAATTATCATGTAAGGACTGAATGGTCAGCCATTGCAGCAGCAAAAACAGTACAAAGCTTTACAATGTTCTTTGTTGGCTCATCTGTAATATTTGGTGAGTAGCACCTGATTGATGGGAATGTAATGATAATCCAGCTCCTCCACTTAACAAGAGAGAACATCCAGATAAAACAGCCTGTGCTTCTGACACCCAGAAAAGGCTGAAACGACTGCCAGAAGTTATTGAGCTGGAGAGAATTTTAAATGAATGAATTGGGCATGAGTCACATCTTTCCACAGAGCAACTGTGGGCGCTGGCTGCCAGAGCACTTGAGAAGTCAACAAGGGCCCCTTTTGAGGGAGCTGGGGGAAAATTTCATAACTGACTTGGATTTGGAATTCTGCAGTGCATCTGGGATAATAATACCCCACAGCAGCTAAGATTATTTAAAGACAAGCAGCTTCATATTGTCAATAACTCAAATACCAGCAAACTTGGGTGGTGAAGGGTGGCAGAGTGTTAATTGGTCTGGAAGCAGTATAAATACTTTCTGCATTTATCTCACTTACAAATGTTCACTGGTGATATGTTATCAGTAATTTATGATGTGCCATGACAATCGCTTACATTTCTGACAAAAATAGCAATTAGTTAGAAGAATGAGGATTCTCCTTGAATGTTTTTGTCAAGTCATGAAGAGGATTTTTTTTCCTTCCATGCATGAATTGCCTGTAAAAATCCTTTTTATTTGGCAATTTTCTCTCTTGCCTGAATTTGGTCTAGTTTCTAAACTTTTCTAAGGACCTTACAACACTCTCATGAAATTACATGTATTAATTATGTGCATATCCAGTGCATACATTGGCATGCAATCATGGTGATAAGTACAAAAGAAACTCATCAATTTAATCATGCACTTTCTTCATACTAGATTCTTACACTGTTGCTTATTTGATGCTGTTTTTTTCCTTTACAGACATGGTAGTTATTAAAAAATGCCATCTTCCAAAGGAGAAGCAAAGTGTCCATCAAAATTTTCAAGTGTTGCCTCATATATGGGGAGTCCTCTATTACCCAAAAATTTGATGCAGGATGCTTATCAGGTTCAGGGAAATGAGTGGAGGGGTCCAATTTGTAACAGTTGAGTATCACAGTGCACTGTGTCTTCACTTTCAACCTCAGGGAAAGGCATTTGCAGCACTGTGAGAAAAGTGAAATGCTTTCTGAAGAAGATAACTGCCACGAATCCAGAAGTTTTCTGTGATCTAAGATGTTTGGTAGCTGGAGTAAAAATACTGTAAAATTGAGGTATATTTGATATTTTAAAAAAAGTTTCTGAGCAACATTATCTTCCTGTTTGCAAAGTAGAGAAGTTTCAGACGTTGCTAAGTGCATTTACTTGTGTTATTCAGTGAATACTAGTAGAATTTGTTTAGAAAATGAAGAGTTTGCCTAATTCTTGCTGATTTAAAAGATTATAGAAATAAATTTCAGAATTCACAGAGAGCCTGATACACAGATGTAGTATTATAGTTGCATTCACAGGCCAACAAAAGATAGACAATGTTGGTGAAGATTCAAGTCAGAAGCAATTCTCTTCAGTATGTTTCCTCTTTGCAGGAGAGCTGGAGAATGCAGTGATGAAACTCCCCTTAAAGAGTTTTATAAGCAGAGATATTAAAAAATTATCAGAGCCAACTGAAAGTAACTGCTTAGGAGTTTTGGGTAAGTCCTGGAACTGTCAGATTTTAGTTATAAATGTAGTTATATTTAGTCATGTCTATACTTTTCCTTCCAGACCCACTTGTAACTCAGCTTTTTTTTTTTATTTTTTTTTCTTCTCTTTTTTTTTTTTTTTTAGTGTTTTATAACTCAGCTTTAAAAAAGCTTAACCTGAGAAGTCCATTTTTAGCTGTGGATGGAATCTGGGATCTGAGTACCAAGCATGGGGTGTTAAAATATGACTTAACCATGAAAGACAGAAATATTTTTTGTTTGTTTTTGTTTGGTTTTTTTTTTTTTCTTTTTCAATGTAATTTGGAAAAGATGTAGGACTTGAACCTCTTAGACGCCTTTGTATTTTCTCTAGGGGTTACTGTGTGAGGTGTCCATAGTCTCAAGTGTCATTGTTCATTGCCTGTGGCTTTGGAAAGTCATTGGAATAATCCTACTACATCACTCCCTGGGCACTGTGGAGGTATGAAGCACTGCAGCTGAAATGGAAGAGTGTTGCTTAATGTTAGAGAGCAGCCAAATGTTATATTCCAAACAAAGGGCAGAATTTGGTCAGTAAAATCAGCCAGTGGAAAAGGCGACTCAATCTTCTGATATAATACAGAAACAGTTCTGTGTTTTCAGAAGGTTTTTTAGGGATGTATTTAATCTTTTATTGAACTCCCTTAGTCCTGCACTGCATAACAATACAGCAGTATGAGCTGCTATACTCAGCAATGCATGCTTTCCATTTCTATGCCACTAGGAATAGATCAGAAATTCCTGCAAATCACGAGTAAAACTAATTGCAATGGAAAAACGTTATTTTTTTCCCAAATTTTTCTCATTCCAGTATATACAGTATATATTTCTTCGATTCTTATAGTGTAGGTAACAGGCTTCTTTCAAGAGGGAAGAAGATACTGCAGAAATTCTGTGTGGCAACAATGAATCGCTGGGCTTGTTGCTTCTGGAAGAATATTCTCAGAGGATTCTGTTTTTTTTGAAATTTCTATTATCTCCCAACAACTGTCCTGTTATGAGCTGTTATGTCAGTGGCACTGAATAAAAATGATCCAGAGTTAACAGATAGGAAAAGAAACTTCAATCTGAAAAAAAGGCAGCTTGCAATTTAAAAACCCCAAACCCAATGAAAAAACATACCATGCTAAACTATCTAGTTTTTCAGTTAAACTCATCAGGAAAATAAATTAATTTTGCTTCTGGAAAAAAAAACATTTCTCCAGATCCTCTCTGTTTCTGTGACTTTGTGTGCAGGAACACAGTGTGGACTAGAAGAGGAGACCCATTCTTTTAGACCACTTTGACAGGAGCAGTGAATTTCAGTTCCCAGATCTTCTCGGGTGTGGAAACTCTGAGGCACAGCTCATGGTTCTGGGCTGTCTGCTGGAAATACTGTCAGGAATGATAAAAATGATAATAAATTTGCTTTTACTGCCCCTCTCTGTTATAGTAAAGTTGTCCCGTATCTTTACACAAAAATGTGTACAGACATTCTTTATAAACCCCTGGGGAGGAATTTGTGCACAAAAGTAACATTCTCTTTCTCTTCACTTATGTCTGTAGTGTCTTTTTATATTTGTGGAAGGTGTCCAACAGGTTGGAAAATGCATTGAAAATCTAAGCCAGTCAGTACAATACTGGTTCTAGTTTAAACAAAGACCAAGCAGGTTTCCCTTTCCCAAAAGCAGTCTCCAAAAATAATTCTCAGGTTCAGAGAGTACATTTGTGTCCTGGTTTAAGTCCTTCTGTACTGAATAACAACAAGGCTATTTTTGCATAGCATAATACACGTCCCTTTTCAGGGAAAATGCATTTCACAGAATCATGGAATTGGTAGGGTTGGGAGGGACCCCTGGAGATCATCCAGTCCAACCCATCTGGCAAGGCAGGGTCACCTGGAGCAGGTGACACAGGAATGTGCCCTGGTGGGTTTTAATGTCTCCAGAGAGGCAGAGTCCATGACCTCTGTGGGCAGCTGTTCCAGAGCTCTGCACCCTCAATGTAGAGAACTTACTTCTTCATGCTGAGCTCAAACTTCTCGCATTTTAGTTTATGGACATTGCTCCTTGTTCTGTCACTGAGCACCCCCAAAAAGAGTCTGGCACCTCTCTTTTCTCTAACAGCAGAAGAAGATTTGAGCAGAACTATAAGAATTTCTTAAATGTTTGGCCAAAATCTTTGCTAGTGAGAAATGAGGTTAGCACAATAGCATTTATGTCTAATAGTGCAGAATTTGAACCACAGTGCATGAATCAAGAGCAATGTCAAAGGAAATGTCATCATTTCTCTGTGATTTTTGTAAAAAAATATATAGGGAACAAATGGGATTTTTTGACAATTGTTTTGTAAAATTTCTCAACAATCTTCCAGAATATATTCTTGCTAAATGAAAATGTCGTGTGTATTTTATTGCTGAATAAGGAGAAGTATGATTGGCAAAACGAAAATATTGGTCAAATGTAAGTAGTAAAAAAAAAAAAAAAAAGTCATAACCTGTGCCAGCTAATGCCCAGAATGTTAAGTGGAGTTTTTTTATTATGAGAATGGGAAAGGGCAATATTTTCTGGACATGGTCTTTGTCTTTCCTTAAGACTTTACAACACAAACTCCACAACACACATAAAGCATAGCTCCATATTAGCCACTGTGAAGGAAATTAACTTTAGCCCAGCCAAAACCAGCACAGTACTTAATCAGGACAGCAAACCAACAACAAAAATCTTGTCTGAATGGGTTTAAGCTTCTCCAGATATGGTATGAGGATGCAAATGACCCATTTAGAGCAGTCAGACAAGAGCTGAGTCTGCATGAGGGAAATGAAAGAACAATTGTTTTAACAGACTATCTATGAAGATTTTTCTCTTTTTCATGTCAAAAATCCCTCCTTTCCAGTATTTTAAATATTCAGTGTTGCTGCAGAAAGATTCTGATAAATGACCATTTTTTGGAAAAGCAAAACTTTCCCTTCAAAACACCTAACCAGCAATTTCACTTTCTTAGGGTCCAGTCTTTCACTTAGAGTCCAGTCTGGTTCCTGTAGTAGCCAGTGTGAATGAATTCAGATCATTGGAATTCAATGAACAGATCAAGATTACAGCTTATTTTCCATGTACAGTACACTAGAAGAAAAGTGTGCCTGGACAGCTCAAATCTGCATGTATAGCAGAGGTCCTGGTTTCTGTGAGATGTAGCATTGTGCTGCTCTCAGTGTGAACACTGATTCAGGGTTAGCTAGAGCTCAAATGCAGCAGGTAAAACTGCTGTTGTGGACCATGAAGGCACAGGTGAAATGCATGAAGCATGAGACAGGAAAGGGGAAAGATAAGTGATGTAAATATGAAGAGCTGAGGAGAACAGAGACCAGTGGACAGGGTTGAACGTAACTGGGGAGGAGTGGGCAGCTGAAAGGGAGAGCAAAGAGGAATGGATTTAAAAAAAATAAAATACAAAGAGAAGTAATAGAGGGGGAAGGAGAATAAACCTGAAGGCAGTGAGGGTGGAGAAGTAGAACAGCTCCATCTTTGCAATGCTTCACAGAGATTTAAGAACAAAGATCTATGACAGCTCTGAATTCAGGGCAGAGTACGCAGCTGAGAACAAAAATGGCACTGATTTTAAATGACCTGACACAATGTGGTGTCTGGATTTTTATTTTATTTTATTTCAAGAGTCATGAAGTCCATACATTGCATTTTTTTGAATCTCTGACATCCCCTGTTTCTTTTTTCCTGTCAAGAGATAACTTTGTTTTCTTGCATAAAGTCATGATTCATTTTGTATAACTCAGGAAGGAGCCTCAAGGCAGGAATCTTTCTCCTTCATTTGGAGCATCTGTAAAATGCAAGATGGAAAAAAAATCTAATGGGCAGAGCATGACCATCCAGACCCATGCTGCCTTTCGCTTGACCAAGGCAAAAGGCTGCCCTGGCTTTAAAGGAAGTTAATTTGCAGCCCTCTTGTCTCCCCTGCATTCAAAGGGGCTCACGCTGCTGGCTGCCAGAGCAGCTGGTCAATAGGCAAACTCTCATCTGAGGGTAATCCTACTATTAACCCACACAGTACAGATTCAGATGTGCCTCTTATTCCCCTTCACCATCAGTCCTCTGTCTAGGCGAAGTCCCTCTGGTTTTCAGTGGGAAGGCTTAGTCAACAGTGCCCAGTGACCTAAATTCTGCTTCTCTCCTCCTTCTTATCCCACAGAATTTGGAACTGATCATGTCCCAAGATGAGTTCTGACTGTGTGCAATTATTAAAAAAAACCCAAAACATGAAGATTAAGAGAGAAAAACAACCACTTTAAAGGCAAGTGACAGAACTTGTTTGCATCTTCTTTGAGTTTCAGGAGTTAGTCTCTTCTCAAGAGAAATATGAAATATTTGTCTGGCAGCCTGATGCCTTCCTTCTCCCTTGCTCTAGAGTGGGATCTCTACACTCTGGATTCACTGAGAATTGGACAGGATATCCATCATGTTTTGTCACCCTCTGATCTGCAATTCCCTATACAGGGCATTTACCCAGCTGGGTCCAGTTGCTGCTCAGGTTTCCAGAAGCAACTCAAGGGAGACACAGAGGCCTGAGTACAGCCAGAAGAAAGGTGCTTATATTCCTTGTACTTCATTGAATGTAATTTTGTATGCCCAGGTAAGATTTCTGCACCTCTTCTTGTGTCTGCCTGAAAATCTTTCAGGACAAAGATTGCCATGAAGAATTTTCTCAAAATACATTTTTGACTTTGCCTACAGATGCATTTTGCAGAAAGTTAGAGAGCTGAGATTCAGAATTCCCATCTTTACAGTACAGCTTCATTGCCTGGCAACACAAACCTGAGGTGAGGCTTCCTCTGTCCTGAGGGCTGAGGAAAGAAGGTAAAAAGACACCTTGAGAGAGAGGGCTCTTCTCAGGGATGTATGCAGGACCTCAATTTCATTTTACAGATCTAGATTTTTTCTTTTGTGATCACAGCAGAAGTCACTGCAACAATCTGCTTCATAACTGTTTGGTAAAGGTTAACATCACAGACAATGTGTGGGACTTTTTTTAAAATTTTACAGCAGAAAATTATTTCTTTCTCTACTTTTTCATTGATAGAGTTGGTAAAGGCATATTTGTTATATTTGTGCTTGTGGGGTCATCCTCTAATTTCAGCTTATAGGAAGCACCAGGAAGTGGAATTAAATTTTTTTTCACAGTGATGTTAGGAAAAAAACCTTCATATATATATATATATATATATATATATATATATATTTATATTTATATTTATATTTATATTTATATATTTTTTTTTTTCAGAGAGATGCTTAGACCATACGAGGCATTGAGGTCAAGCTGTGACAGATTGGTCAGGGACATCATCACAGCTCATCAAAGTGAAATAGAATGAGAGAGGTTTAAAAAAGGAAGGAGGAATAGCCTATTTAGGAGTTCTTTTAGCTCCACTCCTCCTTGATGAAGTTTTTCTTAAGCTCAAAAATGGGTAGGCTTGTTACATAAATATGTGAGGAGAGGAGAGGAGAGGAGAGGAGAGGAGAGGAGAGGAGAGGAGAGGAGAGGAGAGGAGAGGAGAGGAGAGGAGAGGAGAGGAGAGGAGAGGAGAGGAGAGGAGAGGAGAGGAGAGGACTTCTAACTACTGCCAGATGAATGTTAAATATGAGAGGGCAAAAAGGACTCATTTTTGTGGTTATGTTCTTGAAATGTATAAGTGACAAGTATATATGTATTTTTTGAAATAAAAAAGTCCCCAGCAGCTCTGTTCTGAAATGGGAAAGCCCTTCCAGTGATATTCTTGAAACAACATAAAAGTCTCCTTATTAGGTTACTCATCTATCATCATTTGCTGCTCTATGGAGAAATTGAAAGAATGACAACGTCCTTGCAACATGTGTAACAGAATCTCTTAATACTGCCTTATAAAGGAATGAATAATTGGCATTGATTAAGAGTATGTGGGGACAGGACACAGTTCTGTCGCATGCAGGGTGATTTTACCTGGGAGGGTTTTGGCAGTCTTGGGTTACTTCTGGGTCTGTGGCCTGGCTCTCTGCTAGAACTGAGCAATTGTGGCTATGAAAAGGGAAGCTCTCCTGAAGCTGGGGTCACAGAGCACAGGCATGGCAAAACAGTGGGAAGAGAGCTGGCTGTGAGTTTGTGCTGCAGGATCAGCCTGTGTGGGGAGCAGGGACACAGCAGCTAAATCCCAGCAGCTGGCTCGTGTCTGTCAGTGGGGGCTGCTGTGCCAGCTGTGAGACCTCCTGCTCTGCACTCTGCTTGCTCCTGCTGGGGATGACATAGGCAGCCTACAAAACAAACAGCAATTTGTTAGAGCCTGATGACAAATTCACACGTTGGCTGGGAGTGCACATGTAAGAGGCAGAAAAAGCAAATTCCAGCTGGAAAATCTCACTGGACCTTGTATTGGCTTAAGCTGGGCAAAAGCTCCCTTATATCTTATCTCACAGAGTTGTTTCCTAGGATCCTTGGTGTATTCATTCTGTCTCCAGATGGGGAAAAAAATGAAATGCTGTCACCAGGTGAAGAAATCTATTACACAGGTGATGTCTTCTTTGCACCTTCACCTAGCTGCATATCTAATGGCCTGGCAACACACAAGTAGTTTGTGTAGACTCTGTCAGTGGGTATAGGTGCCATAAATCCCACAAACTGATTTGTTTTAAGAAGGAGCTTCTTGGAAGCAAAAAGAAAATAAACTCTTCACTCATAGGATACATTTGAAGTTTGACCTGCAAAGCCATTCCAGGTGGTATATAGCTTGGTGAATCTCTGTTTTCGCTCTTTTGGAGCAGAGTCAGATTGTTTTCACTGTGATGAGCTTTTACTGCTCCCTCAGACCAGATCTGGAGAATGTCTGCTTCTGTAGTGGTAGATGTGTGTCCCAAAGCGACAAGCAACAGTCTTAAAACTGAACTTCTGCCAACCATTTTCACTCCTTAAGAGAACTTGTCTGGAAACACTCATCTTACCCATTATATTTTTCAAGTGAAATGCAAACACACTACAAAATCATATGTATTTTTGCTGAAATGTCAGCATTTTGTAAGGGAAAAAGTCCTGACTTTGCTGAAATTGGAAGTTTCACCCTTCTGCAGCGTTTTATGTCAGTAGATCTAGGAAACGTTGCCTCATGGTATCAGTAGTTCCTGAAGCTGCTTTCCCAGGAATCCTTTTGCATTTCCCCTCTAAGACAAGAAGGTACTGCTAGACACTACAAAAAGATAGTAACACATTTTTTTGTTACAATGATATAGACAAAATACTTCGTGTTGCCTTTTCGTGTGATATATGTCAACTTTTTGGAGAATCTGGATAACTTCTTGTGCTTAATGGGCTGAGCAGAGATTTTCTGTGGAAGTGACTGTCTGAAAGAGAATTATTTTCTTTCTGAAAGAGAACTATTTTCAAAATCGAACTTTTTCAAAGAAAAAATTCTCTGACTTCCCATATGAACAATTTTGCCATTTACTGTGGAAAACTTTTATCAACCAGGAAACAGAAAAATGTAATTAATGAATTAAAATTAATTACAGCAATTTCACGACTATAAGGCACACTGGATTATAAGGTGTACCCCCGGGATTCGGCAAATTTCCGAACTTTGTCCATATATAAGGCGCACCAGACTATAACGCGCACTTTTTTTTTGGCAGCGAGGATCTGCATGCAACAAAGTAACGAATTAGTAATGGAATCACATGATCAAGGGGTTTACTGGCTCGGCTCGGTGCCGGGCGGGCTCGGCCCCGCTCAGGGCTGCTGTCAGTGCCGGGCGCCTCTGCCGCGGGGCGGTGCTGGGAGCCCGTGCCGTCCCACAGTGCTGGGAGCCCGTGCCGTGCTCTGATGCTGGGAGCCCGAGCCGCCCCGCAGTGCCGGGCACCTCTGCCGCGTGGCGGTGCCAGGAGCCCGAGCCGCTTGGCGGCTCCGAGGCACCACCAGCTCTCCCCATGGCTCTCGCGGCTCGCACTTCCAGGTTGGCAAATTTCCCAACTTTGTCCATACATAAGGCGCACTGGATTATAAGGCACACTTCCGGGCTCGGACCAAAATTTTAGTCAAAAGGGTGTGCCTTATAGTCATGAAATTACTGTAATTCCTTATTTCTTTTTTCCAGGAAATTTCTTCATGAAAAATAATTTGGCTCCAAACCAGGTTTGTAATTTTTTCAGAATATGAAGATTTTTGTGTGAGAGATGGACATTTTGAAGATTGCCGAACTTTTTCATTGTGCTAAGGTTAGGAGAAAGAATGATTAATGTGAATATGAAAACCATCTGCAATTTCTAAGGATGCTGCAGTTATCCATACCCCTGGGATTTCCAAACTATATCATGAAATATGCTTCGTACCTGAACAATGTGTTAAAATAGATGACAGAAATTGTTTAAGAGTGGCAGTTGAATGAAGTACGTTACTTTAATTCACTGATTAAGTGTCTGGTTCCCTATCAGCTTTTGAGTGATTGCCACTGATTTATGAATTTATATATGATTTGGAGGCTTCCTAATTAAGATACTGCTTTTCTTTTTCATTCCTGTTTGACAGTAGAGGTCAGCTGACTTGACATATTATTTGAGTAGTCTGCTTTGTGAATGTCTGCAGTGGGGGGTTTCCAGAAAAGGATCTGAATTCTGTCCTCCTGAAAGTCTGAGATAGCTTCTGTTCAGGTAATCTCTATTTCCAAGAACTTTCTTCAGAAAAGATATACACATAATTTGTAGAGGATGGAATAATCACAAAGATATTGATTACTGACTGATGCTTAGAGAACTTGTAATTTAAAAATTGTATAAAATTCTTCAAAATAAATATGTTCCAGAGGTCCCATTGACACTAGAAATATGTTTTTATCTGAAACAATTTCACTCAGAAAGCAAGTGGAAAAATTAATTTTTTTTAATAACCTTTGAATAACCTCTTTTTCTAATAACCTTTTTGGTACCCAAGGTCTCTTTGGTGACAGCTTTACTGTTTTTGCATAAGGAACGCAATGAAGTCAGAAATCCCCTCAAAACAACAAGAAACACTTGCAAAGAATAGTCAGGAGCTGTGAAAGTCAATACCAGTGCACTACACAGTTTTTCTTCTGCACTGGAAAAGGCATCAATAAAATGCCTGTTAGTAGTCAGTAGTCTTACGTCCTGATTTTGAAGCCATAAGCATGGTGAACCTCTAAAGGGTTATTCCATCTGAAGTATAAATCTGTTTAATATGCATTCACATTGCACCAAAATACTTCAGCAGTTCCCTTGAGTGAGAGATACTTGTTTGAGCAGTCTATCCTGGTATATGGATTATATTTTGGGTTGCATAGGTAAATTTAACAGTGTTCTTTTAGCCATTGTGCTGGATGCACTACAGACCAGCTTCCTCATGTATTTATTTAATGGGTTTCCATTGCACAGGGTTTTGTCTGATGGAAGGAAAATCAATTTTTTTAAGAGGCCTGCTTGATTTCTTTAACAGCTCTTCAGTTTGCTGGTCTCCAACATCTAGAATGAAGTTTTCTATTCCATCTTGCACAGAACTGAATAGAAAAGAGTGAGAAACAGGGAGAGTCAAACTCTGTCACCTAATTAGACCAGATGGATTTTGCACTAGACTGTGAATTAGCTTTACCTAGAGATGACTGAAAGTTGGTCTGTGCTTCAGGGGAAACCGCAACGTTTGGAAATCTTATTCCAGGCTTATTTGGAAGACAGTTACAAATAGGATTCTTGTGAAGAAGGCACTTTGAACAGCATCATGACAATAACATAATTTGAAGTTAACTCTTTAAGCTGTATCTGACTGTAGCAATTGTTGAAAGAAATGTTGTCCTTTTAATTTCTCCTCTAAAGAGTGCTATAAATTGAGGATGATGAACAATAAGAGGGCCAAACTCTGTCTTGAGTTTGAATAGGGCTGCTTGAATACCTGCAAGTCTCAGCAGAGCTTCAGGAATTCTCAAGTCTTACAGAAACATCCTCATGGTCAGACTGAATGTCATGGACAGAAAAGTCCTTCTGTGATATTTTTTGGGTCAGTGAGTAATCACTTCCCTAAAAATTCCATTTCAATGGAAAATTCATTTTCCCTTGTTTTACTTCTAACAAAATCACTTGGGAGTTGTGTAGAAATGACTGGAAAGTGGGGAGAGACAAAGCAGAATCTTATGAAAATGTCTCTTGCATCTCTGTATCCATGGATGGATAGGCTTGTTTTCTGGTTGCTTTCAAGCTGCTTTAAAGTCTCATTTCTAAAGTTGTTTCAGTCCTTTTAATTTCCTTTTAATTTATGTTTTTATTTTTGTTTGTGCTTTTTTTTTTTGGTTGGTTGGGTTTTTTTGTAATTTTAAAAAAAAATTTTTTTACAGACAGAGGGACAGAAACACATTCTGGATAAGAATAATTTTTTAGCAAGGTTGGGTGCCTGCCCATCACTGGCTGTAAAGTGTGTAAGTGGCAGGTCTGTTCTCTGTTTTTGCCTCCTTGCTGCTTCTGTTTGATTAACTCAGCAGCAGTTGGGTATTAGCTGGATAAAACTAGCTCTCCAAATGAATATGTTTATTGAGGAGCACAGGGTGAATAAGGAATTAAATTCTGATGCTAAAAAAATTTGGTGCTTTCCTGAAGTGATGTCTAATCACTGAGTGAAAAAAAAATCCCAAGAAACCCAAACATAAAGGCAGATTTCTGCAGTGTCTGATCTATAGGAATACTTTAGGGATTTAGGTTCTAATAGATGGCCACTATTTATATCTCTGGGTAAAGAAACAGATAGTGAGGAGCTAAACCTGTAAACATGTTTAGGTATGCATTGGATTGCACCAAACCAGGCACAGCAGGCTGGGTGGACCAGGTGAGCTGGGCTGGTGCTGCTGCCTTTGCATTGGCAGAAGTGCAAAGTGCTGCCAGAAAAGGAGAATTCTTATTTAGGTTACACTTTGTACATTTCCTTTCTGCTGCTGGGCTGTCAGCAGTCCAGCATTAACAGTCTCTCACAGGGAAGGAGTCCATCTTTCATGACTACTGTAAAAACAAGGCACTTTTACAACATGAAATAGGAAAATATGGGTTGCAAAAATGGAGAAATAGAACAACGTGAAATCAAAAGTTCATATGATACTTATTTCATAGTCCCACAAAATTAGATAAGACACTACCTGAAGGCTAATGGAGAACCCAAAAAGCAATGAAATGGAGAAAGAAAAGCAAAAAAGGGAAAGACATTTATAAACAAATTAATCTAAGAAACTTTGAGGACACTGGAAAAGTTGGACAACATGAGATTAATTTAAAAATTAAAATATATTTCTATTTCATGTATCATGGCAAATATAGAATTCTTTCTGCCTTTCTGCAAGTGGCTCAAAATTCAGTCAGGAAAGGGTGAACTGGTAGGAAAGTGCAAGCCTAAAAGGGCTTGAAAACTCAGCAGAAACTTTTTCTGAATCAATGTGTTTAATATATGAAATGATCAAATTATTGACGTATTTTTCTTAGGAGCTAATGCTATGTTTGTCCTCAACCTTAATGGGGAAATACAGTGACTTTTAGCATAAAAGAATAGAAAAAATTAGCTGAAGGGCAGGCTTCTCTTCAGGAGAAAAAAAAAGATAATTTAATGAAGAAAATAGCTGTTGCAACTGTTAAAATTTTAGTTGATTTTACTTTTTGTTAATGAGTGGGATTTTTTCATTTGCAGGGAGTTGAAGGAAATAGTGAATAGTACTACAGTGTATGTTAGCTCAGGCTCTGTCCCCATTTGAAATCCCAAGGAAAGTTCCCACTACTTTCAGGCACTGCTTGATTTGACCCAGTAAGGCAAACATCAGTGCCTAGAGCCTGAGTCAGATAAGGGCTCTTACAAACCTCATTTGAGCAAATAACTCACATAAAGAGGAAATTACTTCTAAGTAAGCAGCAAGCAAGCAGCACACCAAGTTATCTTGACCCTAATTTGATCTTCCTGACGTTCATTACAGTCATCTTTTGGTTAATGCTTTGACTTGTGGGGTGAGACTGGTATGTGTCTCCCCATGTTCTTCATGGCTCTGGCAGAAATAAGGACTCCTCTTGGCCCCCAAGGTGGTGAACAGATCAGACAAGAGTAGCTGTTGCTGTCCATGTTTTCCAGGACACTCATTTTTTCCCATTACCAGTAAATGTAACTTTTCCACCATACAGATAAAAATTGGAGGTCACAGATCTTCGGTCCTACACCTTCCCTCCACACTACCTGTGAGCTTCTGCTACACTCATAGGGGGTCTTGGACCTTGGCTAAATTACTCTTTAATAATTCAGAAAATTTCAGCTTGACTCACCAAAGAATTATTGCTTTCTATTTTCAGTTCTCTGAGGGGAAACAATCCGCATTTATGTCAGTAATAGAAGAGGCTACTTACAGGAGGGTTTACAGTACTGAAGGGTGAGCAATAACACATTCCCTAAAATTTTTTGAAGCCTTACTCTAAACTCCAGTTATATGGCAGATTAAGCCTTGTGGAACTGGCCCTTAGTCCTAGCCTGGATTTAAGACTGTGAATAAAAATATTTTTATTTATGCTGACTAATCCAAACAGCAGTAAATTATTGCAAACTTCCTTTGAATTATTCCTCATGGAACTTATTTGTATATTCATCTTGCTCACACAGAAGATTTGTTTCTTTTCCATTCTTTTGTTAAAACCCCAGCAGATTAACAACCCTTGCAACTGTTGATGCCTCTTGGATCTTGCTGGGCTTCTACTTTCAGCAGGTTTTGTGCTTGTGTACCAGCTTTCAGTCAGGCTGGGGCTGTGGTGGGGTGCAAGAGACTTGATCTCAGTGAGCAGGGACATCCAGGACCTCTTTATTTATTTATTTATTTGTTTGTTGATTATTTATTTATTGATTTATTTATTTGTCTTTACATCCCTGAAAGACACAACATAACCAAACAGAAGATTTCCATGTAGGCAGACAAAAGAAATTTCCAAACAAAATGATGACAAATTTAACTAATTTAACTTTGCCATCTGCAGAAGTGATCTACTCCCTGTTTGGCACATACATGTGCATAAGACAAACCTTTGTTTTACTTGCATGTAGTGGACCAGAGTGCATTGCCAGGCACTCGAGCACTGATGGACTGAGATGAGTGATGGCCTGGGTGCTGATGGGGTGTGTGAGGGCTGTGAGAGCAGAGCTGAGTCCATGGGGAGGGAAGCTGCCCATGGAGCAACGAGAGCCACGCTTTGGAATTCCCAATCCAATAAAGAGAAGCAAGCTGGGGTGAATGTGCTCTGCAGTCCAGCAGGCTGGCAGGAAGGCAGTGCCTAACACACACCATGAGGTACAGAACAGCTGCCTGTGAGAGATAATATTTCATGGGGACTTTTGGAAGCACTTTTGTTAGTGACTGGCCTGTATGGCTGCCCCTGCTCTTACTCCTGTCAGACCTAAGACACACTTGCTGCTCCACCTAGCAGTGGGAGGAAGACAAAAATGCTAAAAATGGCTGCAATGCAGATGATTTACATTCTCTGGGTTACATTGAGGCAAGTCAGGGCAGAGGAGCTTATTTTTGTCCCCACCTTTCTGCTTCTGCCTTCCCTGACTGTGCTCTGCTCCTCACAGGAGTGACACAGCCCATTCCCCTGGAGCACTGTAAACCATCCCACACACTCTGGAGATGTCTCCCAGCACACTGCTGAGAAAAGCTGTTGTTCTGGCTCAAAAATCACAGCTGGCAGCTGTTATTTGATGACACAATTTTCCTCTGCATAATGCAAGGTTTGGGATCAATCATTACTTCCTACTAAACTTGATTTTATGTGATTCTGTGTGATCCCCCCCCGGTAAATTAAAAAGAATGACTGTTTTAAATTGATGCTATGTAAAACCCAAACACTAATAGAATAGTATTCTTGATACTAATAATTCTTTAAGATGTAGACTTTTTGTCTCATTTGAAATGTTGACCATTGGAATTTCTGCATGGTGCCTCTGATTCAGCACTTGATGCCCTGCACTAAGGAAAAGCAGTGGTAACCCACCAGAACACCCATTTTGTTAAGCTCTTTTAACAACATAAATAGAGCTTGAAATGTATGAAGAATGAAACTGCCAGTTATCCAAATATCTTGGAGAAAGATAGACATGACCATACAGTCTTGATGATTATATTTAATAATATGCTCAGCAATATTCCATAATGTAATATTCCTGCAAAACATTCCTTATTATGAAAGATAATAAATTAAGAGCCATGTAAAATATCCTTGCCCAGGCAATTTGAGAAAATAAGGGAATAATTTGAAACGCTCATTGCCTATTCTAAGGTTTTTGACTTAAGATTCTTGGCATCATATAAGGAAGCCTCCAGACAGTTTCAGCCTGAAAATGTAACACTATAATTTTATTTGCATTTTTTACACAGAATAATAGGTGTGTAAGGTAACTCAGAGAGAACCTTCCCTCTCCCCAGATAACACTTGCTTTTCCATGGGAACATGCAGTCTCAGGCCATGAGACACCCACACACAAAAATCACACTCATCTTTAGTTTAACTACTGTGAGGAGTTTTGATTTCTATGGGACCACACACAGTAGGAAAGTTGAGCATGGGAAAAAAAAATTGCAGATTCAGAGAAAGAATCCAGACTATCTGGACAGACCCCATAAAACCAGATAGTTCACTGCAGCTAGGGGCCTAAATTGCATATATCTATAAGTATGAGTAAAGCTGGCATTCCATTCCATAATATATTTCAAGCTTTCAAAAATCTGTCATTGTTCAAAGTAGTCACAAACTCTAAAAACTTTTATAATTTCTTGAGAGAAAAAAAATAATCAGTGTTGGTATTTATTATTTTATTTTATTTTTTTATTATTAATATTTTATTATTACTATATTTTTATCTATTAAAATAATAAAAATTAGCTTTCTTTGAAGTAAGATATTGAAACACCTTATATTTTTTGGAAGAGAATTATATGTTCTTTCAAATTCAGCACCCTAGTTACTCAGACTGTGTGTACTGTACCATATGACCCAATTTATAGGGAAGATGGGTATGAAAGACTAAGGAAGGACTGTCACTAATATTTTCAATGCACTCTATACTGTTAAGCATAATTAAGAGCTTCCTTAGGGCAAGAATACAGATATGGGCATAAAAAGTAGTAGTTAATTATAATAAACAGAGAACAGAATTTGGGCCATATTGACCCATTAAGTGCAGGGCTCTCATAGCCAAAGTCCCTTGGACCTATTCAGCACAGCTATAGCACTGTGTTATAGGTTATAAAATATATAGCATATATAACATATATAACATATATATAACACTCATCGGGTGTCTCTGCACAACGCTTCACTGCACAGTGGAGGCACTTTCAGAAAAACCCATGTCCCTCTTCAAACACAATATGGGTACTCACAGGCTCATTTTCCAAATTAAACCCAATTAAACTCTTGTCATTAAATCTAGATCCACACCACTGACCTGCTTTCTCTAAATCCAAAGCCTAAGTGCCATCATAGCTGTCTGTGCATCTTTATCAAAATGCCCTCTGGTTTTCCTTCTGGTTGGTGTATATATAGACCTATTTAAAATACTTGCAGTAGTTAATGTACTTTGGTCCATGTAGCACATCCTTAAATGTATCTTATTTTTCCTGCTGGGTAGATGTACATAGTCCAGACTCAAATGTTCTTTAGAATCTCTCAGCTGCAAGAGAATGGCCTGGTTAGAAAATGTAGCCCTGGAAAATGGGGTTCATCCAACTTTGCTTCAGCTCCAGGTGTCCCACTTCTCAGGGAAATGTTCTGTTTGGCAAGTTAGGGGGTGTTTTTTTCCTTCAGCCTTTTCCTTTATTTAATTTCTTGCTTTCCTTTCGCTACCCTAAAGAGCAGACTACTTAATTAATGGAAAAGGAAAGATCTGAGGAATTGAGAAACACTGTCCCCAGATACCTAAAAGCATATGCTCAGATTCAATTACCCAAAGAGGAACATGAATGTGGATCTTTGAAATAAATATCCCAGCCATAACACTATAAGGGAGTTTTTTTGGCTTCTACTTTTTCCTTCTTTCCCTCCATTTTGCTGTGGAAGGTTTAGCTTCCTGGCTCTGCAAAGCTCATGGCTGTGAAACACAAGTGGAGCCAGGAGCTTTGCTCAGCTTGTGAGTTGAAGCTCAACTCACAAAATATCCTCTGGCTCAGCCTGGAGGAGAATTTCTTTCCTGTGTGTCTGCTGATTTCCTGGATGGGGTGTTCATGTTATACACTGTTCCATGAATTGTACAAAGAGCAGCACAAGTCAATGTTGGATCTGTAACTTGTAAAGCTGGGTCTAACTTACAGTTTTGACATATCTGCAGCCAAATATAGCAGCCAAACAAATGCAGCAGCTGAAAGAGAGACAAACTAAGCTGACTGTAATGAGAGGACAAGGTATGGCATTTCCATCTTTAGCATCAAGCTCCTCCCTGGGGTTTCTGCAGGTCTTGTCCAGCCAATGCTTCTGTGCTGCCTGTGCTGCTGAGAGCTGTGGCCTCCAGGCTCACTACCAGCTGGGACAGTGCAGTGGGAGCTCTGAGCCTCTGAATAAAATTCTCCTGTGAATCTTGTCCCAGGAGCCCAAACCTCACTGAAAATCAGTAGTACTGGCTCCTAAACATCTCAGAGTTTGTTTAAAAATCCTTAAGTTGTGAGATGTGAGATTCTGTAAGGATCTGATGACTGTTTTAACATCTACTGTAGAATAAGGGCTGAAACAGATGTAAAAAGTGGGACAGACAGTAATGAATAAGGCAATTTTAAAAGAGTTTAAAGGAAGCTGAAGGAGCCTGTGGTTTTATGCATCTACTATTTCTATTTTACCATCAGGAAACTTCTGTGTCACCTTCCCAAGCAGATTTGTTTGATTCAACTCCAGTGGCAATCATTTTGATTATGGTCTAGCATTTGCTTTTTTAAATACTATTAGTGTTCTTTTTTCATTTGAGAGAAAAAAAATTCTTTAATAATTGGAAGCTTACTGTTGTGGAAAAGCATTTCACAGTAGCTATTTTTCTCAGATGACACAAATACTCCTTTAAAAAAAAGGGATGAATCTTTTCTTTCTGAATTGCTCCTTTAATAAACTATTTGTTTAAATCATATATTTGTCCTCCTCAGTGGTGAAGCTTGTTCCTTATTTAAAACAGGATGACAGGGCTCTTCCACTGTTTGGAAAGGCACTGGAGCTGGTACTCCAGAACAGAGCCACCCATTCTTCTGCTGGGAGCTAATTGATTAGCCTTAGAGCTACAGATCTGTACCAAGGGACTCAAATAAGAGCACTTCGTTTTTCTTTTGAATGACTTATTTCCCCAGGCTATCTACATTAGACATGTCCAGGTGGTCTCAAATTATTTACAACTACAGGAACCTCTGTGGTCACAGGATTATCTGCATGGGGAAGCACATTTGAAAGTCAGTATTTCCTTCTCAGAAAACAGGACAGTCTTTGTTAGCACACTTGCTCATTTGAAATACTTTTAAACTAAGCTAAGAGAACCTAAATATTTGTCTCTCATTGCAGTCACTTAAGAGTAGTGATTTCCTTTAAAAGAAGATTATAAGAAGAAATAGGTAGGAAGGGACTTGGATGCATTACATATTTTATTAATTTTTTATGATGTGCATCCATCCAGTAAGGAGACAAATTTAATGCTATATCATCTGATCAGTCCACTCATTAATTGTCAATTCAGTTGTTGAGCTTATTTGTAAATGTCCCCACAGAGGAGAAGCACAACATAGGTTATGACATTGAGGGTCCTACTTTCTTTCTGTTCCTGTTTTTGTTTGTTTGTTTGTTTGTTTGTTTGTTTGGTGTTATTTTGTTTGTGTTTTTTTTTTTTTTTTGTTTGCCTTGATTGTCACACTGCAAATAGAGTTTTATTTTTTAGCTGTCACCATAATTGACTATCTCAGTTTTAGTGATTATTTCTTTCCAGAGTGTCTTAAGGGTTATTCTTAGGTCTATCTCTGAGGCTGCTGGCATCTCCTCAGCCTGGCAGCCAGATGAATGTTTTAAGAGGAAATCTGACATTCTGCATATATCTCCTGTAGTGCTAGTGCCAAGACAGTCACTATTTTAAATGCCTATAGAATCGTGTACGTACACATTTATAAAATGTGGTAGTCAGGTTATAGACTTGCTTCAGTTTTAATTTCACAGTTTGTTTTTGTTGAATCATAGAATCATATAAATTAGACGGAAAAGTTGTATTAGGTCATTTAGTCTATCCCACTGCCAAAGCGAGATTGTTCCCTGCAGTATATTTTCCAGTGTTTTATCCAGTACTTTTCCATTCTCTGGGTTGGGCTTATGCTTCAGCCTTTTTTTTCAGTCAAGCTTATGTTTTGACATTTTTAGTAATTTTCTCTAGAAGTCATTGAAATCTGTTACCACCCTGTGGCCGTAACAACAGTGATGATGCCTGTTGCTACTTTTCAATTGTTACAAGCTAACTAAAGTTATTAACCGGTGACTGTGTTGGAAATAAGCCCCTCTGTCATATAAGCAGGAGTGGCATTGTGAATTTGCTCTTCAATGGGTAAAGCTGTGGATTATATCTGTGAATTGCTAACAACATGTGCCATTTGTGTGCTATTTTCTTCTAGCTGGCAAAAGCTCTTCCTCTTTCTTGACTATGAGTCATAAATGAGGTGTATATTTCCCTGGGTCTCTCTTTAACTGATTAAAATTTCTTAGTCAGTCACTCACTTCCAAAATAGCACTTCATTAATATAAATCATATATCTTTCTAAGAGTAAGCAAAGTTTTAATATCTGCACATACACCAAGCATGTGGAAACCTTTTTCTCTGTGGCAGTAATAAATAGAAAACACAGTCAAGAAAGGTGTCATATGATGATAGTACCAACACAAAGAAGTCTGTGTTCAGTGAAAGGCAGAGATCAGTGCTGCATGCCAGCTCCACTCTTGGCACCACTTGTGAACAAGGCTCAGGCTGTGCTGGTGCTCTGGTACATGTGTCTCAGAGCTGAGAAGTTCTGGTGGCACTTATCCCTGATGATGCTCAGCATGTGTGCCTGCAGGAGGACAGACAGCTGGGTCCAGGAGCTCTGAACAGCAAGGGACATCACCATCACTGCCAGCAGGCTTGATATTTCCCTCTTGGTGACAGCAAGTGCACCAGCTCTGTCCCGAGACAGAGGTGTCTGTGACTGATGCACAATGTGCTCCCTCTGGTTGTGTCACACAGCACAGAGAGCCTGGTGTATGGCTGTGCAGGAAAAGTCTGCAGAGCTGTGTTAATTTAGGTTAGAATGAGAGTGTAATTGCAGTGATTAGCAGTTCTTCAGTCTTTATGATAACGTCTTTTGAATATATATTCCTCTACAATATTTGCCAGCAGAAACAATAATTAAAATTTTTATATATAGCAGACTCATAGCAACTAACCTCCCTGTTAATGAGATGTGAACTCTCATTGGTTTTAAAATGTGGTGGTTTCTGAACAGAGAGGCTCTGTGGGATTTAATTAGAGTGAGTTAACCTTTTCCCACTGAAATGGTGGCCCTACATGCTCCTCATTTTGAGCTTGCTTGTTGCATCTCCATCTCAAACAAATCTCACTGATGCATTAGTTAATGGTTGAAAAATGCTGTGAGGATGTAAGGGACTAGGAAGCAGAGCATTGTCATTAATATACAGAATTGCTAGTCAGGAGACCTGTGTTCCCTCCCAGCTGCATTGCTGATTTCCTGTAGCTGTGTGTGAAGATATTGTCATGCCAATAAAGTCCAACTGAACTATGCATGACCTGGCCATGTCAGCTACAGCCAGCCAAAGTATTCAGAACTGCTTGATAAAGTTTTAGGCACCTTTGTTTAGTAGAATAGTCTGAAAAATTTGTCTTACCTTCCTATTACTTTTCTTATAAATTTTTCTTGTGATTTATGGCACCAGAATTGGCATGAGACTTGAGTTTCTATTTCCCTCTTTTTTTTCTTGGTTTTTGAAATGAGTGTGATGAATGTTTTGGTGTCTTATCAGGATTAAAAACCAGTTTGTCTTAATTCTTTCATGTCTTTGAAATAAAAAATGCTGGGAAATTGCAAAGCAGATTGTAAAATGCTGTTTTTCCCATCTCACTTTGGCTCTGACACACATCCTGTGCATTCATGAAGATGAAATCCACCTCTGTAATACATGGTGGCTCTGCTTGTTTAGCACATTTCCTGGCTTGGGTTGGAAAAATGACTTGTGAATAGAGTTAGACCTTTACCCACTGCCATTTCTTTGGCAGGTGACAACATATGAGATCATTTTACACAGCTCTAATCACTGTTAAATCTTTCACAGATACCAATCTAGAGAGTCAAGACAGAGCCTATTTGACTCAAAATTGTGCAAAGGAGACTACTGGTAAACCCACCAACTCTCTCAGTTAAACCCCTCAAATCCTGTGCCAGGAAATTTACAGAGGAGATCAATTTTAATTAATTTCATTTCTCTGACCCTACTGTGTATAATTCCTTCATAAGAATCTTATCACTTCTTTTTGTATTTTCTGGGGTAAAAGTGAAGGAGCCTGAAGGGTTCGTGTCAGCCCCAACATGACTTAACCGAACTGTCTTAATCTCTGGACCAATTTGCTCTACAGGCCCCTAAGGAAGGAACTTGTTGATTTTGGCAGTGTTTACCTTTGCTACAAACAAATCCATCGTTTTCCAGACCGGCTGGCTCTTAAAAATCACTTGAGAGCTGAGGAAAAAAAAAAACCTGCCCCAGGCTGCATCAGTATTCTTTTTCTTATGTTTGGGGAAATCTTTTGTGTTCTCCACAGCTGCTTGAGGATAATCCATAGAGTCAAGATTATTCACAGAGTCAATAAAAATGCCTGTAAAGTTCTCTGAGTTTAGTTTCCTTCAGTGGGGGGAGTGAAAGCCCCTGTCAAAATAAAAAGGGGAAAAAAAAAAGAAGATTCTTGACTGAGTTAACTGTGTTACTGTGTTCTCAACTACAACTGTGGAGAGGAAATGAAAGGGGCTGACTTGAACCTGCTTGCCTTCCACTTCTGGGAACTACATATCTTTATTTTTTTTCTTTTTTTCTTTTTTCTTTTTATTTGTTTGTTTGTTTTGTTTTGTTTTGGGTTTTTTTGTTGTTTGTTTTGTTTTGTTTTTCAGAGATTCCGTACCAATAACATTTAGCGTGACTCATAAGTATCTGCTTTTGGATATTATGTATCAGGAATCAAATTCCCTATTTCTAACCTAAACATGGCAGGTTCAAGTTTTTAGTTATTCACACATATATCACATGAAGTGACGAGAGCCATGTAATACATTGCAGAGCCATGTCATTCACCTCTGACTGCCTGAATTGCACTTTCCCACTAGTTTGTCTCCACCAGAACCAATCACTTAGCAATCAGATATTTAGTGTCTTCTTACATGCACTATAAAAAAAAAATCACACATTTTTTAATAAAATCTATTCCATCTACTTCCTCTGCCTTGAAGTTCTGGCATTCTTCTAGTGTATGTGTGTGGGTGTGCTCTAATCCATTGCTGAAAAGAAAGTGAACCCCACCTCTCATGTGAAGACAGCAATAATTAGACTTTGAGAAGTTTTTTTTGCTTCCTTTAATGTTCTAAAAAACTCATGGTGTTCCTTCAAAGAAAAAAAATGTGAAGTTTAGAAGTGGGTGGTGGGCTCTGCAGCTCCAGGCTGCTCCTCACTGAGCTGGCTCTTTTGGGTCCTGTTTTGAGGTTCTAGCCTTTTCTTTAAGAATTTTGGCACCTGAATCAGGTTCTGTGATGGGGACCAGTCACCTAAAATGTTTGGGACTTCAACTCTGGCACTGTGTATAGCCCCAAATCATTAAATTGAAGCTATTAAGTAATGTTTAGAGGTTACTAGCACTTATTAGCTAAAGTTTTATTAACCCTTCAGTGTCTATGTAGTTAGACTCGATGAACCTAAAGACATAATTTTACATTCTCTTGTGCCAGGCTGCACTTTGCTGCCTTTTGTCTGATAATACCTCTCACTGAGGAGTGTCACCTTGCACTGATTAGACTTGTCCACACACTCTATGCTGCAGCAAGCACACTTTGGCCTCCCTAGTGCTCAGTTTGGTGCACAGTGCTCACTGCTTGGTGGAGGTACTAGTGCTAACATGCTAGGGTGAAGGATGAATGTCATTTGCCACAGCCAAGGTCCCATCCCAGCACAACCCACCAGTTGGGGTCTGTCAGCACTTGGAGAGACCTGGCCTCCCTTCCTGCAGTTTTACCCTCTGATGTGTTTATAGGCAGCAGCCAAAGTCCCTCTGTGCAGTGATTTCTGCTGAATTAATAGTTCTTATGTTTGCAGTTTCTCACTGCTGTTCTTTCACTGCTTTATAATGTCAGTGAAAATAACACATTGGACAGAAACTGAGTGTTTGCTTGTTTATATAAATTCTCTGTGTTCCCCAATGAGCTGAAATTCATTTAGATGTAAGAAATTAGGTAGACCTCAACCACAATCTGGAAGATATGTGAAAAAGGAGATTGAAGACAGTGGTTCAAAATCTACTGCTTCAAAAACTTTTTTTGGGCTAATTTTATTCATTTTGACTGAGATAGGTTATTGTGGTCATGACAGTGTGATGAATCATTTCAGTCAGAAGTCTGTGGGCTCAGAGCCCCTGTGGAGTGGAATTGGAGACAGCAGCCTCTCTGATCAGCAGTCTTTTCATGGGATCACCTGCTTCCCTTCCTTTCCCTCTTCCGTCTGCCATGTTTTCTCTCATCTCTCACATATCTCTGTCAGCTGAGACTATATTCTGCTATTAATCAAATGGTTTCACCAGATTACCTCTTCTGATGCTCCATAGTTGAGATTTTCTGTTTACCACCCTCCCTGCAGAAACCTGCTACTCTGTTTTAAACCTATTCTTCAAACCTTGATCACCTTCCATATTTATGGGATTAGTGCTATTTGGCATATCCTTGATATCAGGTTGAATCACCACCACCACTCACCACAAACAAACGGGTATTACCACTCACCAGCATTCCCCAGGCAGGGCCAGTCCCTTGTAACCACAGTTAAATTGCACAGAAGTCCCCAGGAGGAATGACAGGTCATTATGATTACTTTGAAACAGAGTGGTTTTAAATATTTCCATGAGGATGTACTGCTCTTTAGCTGTGTGCTTGCAGACCTCTCCAGCTGCAGTCCAACATGCTGTTCTCATCACAGCTCAGCAGGCTCTGTCTCCTGAGCTTCACCATCCCATACCCAGTTATCCTGTGGCTCCTGTTCTGACAGGTGTTTGCTCTGTAAAGAGCTGGCTCTGTAAATGGCACCACTGCCTATAAACGTGGCTAGGCTGAGCCAGATCACTTTGGCAGGTTGGAAGTGACTGCACAGGGAGGTTTGGTTTCACTCAGTGTGTTGGGGGGGAGCAGCAGGAGCTCCAGTAACCTCTCTGAGTGACTTGGCTGCAGTTTGAACCCCACATCCATGCGCACCATCCACCACCATAACCACAGCAGAACCTGTAGGGTCCTGTGACTACACAGGACATGGACTTGGAGATGTGGGACATGGACTGTGCCTGTGCTTGCCCAGGAATAATGGAAAACAGCTACACCTCAGTGTGTCTGCTTTCTCAAACCAGCAACAGGCTGTGTGCTCCAAGGGCTGCAAACTTTGGCAGATGTGTCTGCAGAGACACTGGCAGTTTTTGAACATGTAGACAGCTATTAGCAGTTGCACAGAAATTTTTTAAAAGTCAGGTATTAGATAATTCTGAAAGACCTTAGTAACTGAGAGGAAAAATGTACCACTTGAATATACAAAGAAAAAAAAGTTGGCAAATGAAGGCAAAACTAATTTCAGAAAATGTTGAGTCAAAGGCACAGACCATTAGCAATGTCCATGCACAGCCTGTCATAACTTGCTTTCATCTCTGCCTTGGTTTTGCTTTTCCTGTAGGAAAAACTGCCTTCAGGACCCAGTGTGCTTTAAGTTTTCCACAACTCAGTGGTCTACAATTTCAAATCTTCACTTGTATTTTTAAAAGTTTGGAATGAATCTTCTAGAGGTGGTGACACAAACCAGTCATGCGATATTTAGCAATTACACAAAAATTTCATTTGGAAGAGGTAAGGCTTATATTTGTCCCCAATTTAATAAATTAAATATTTACTACAATTATGAAGTAAGATATTTTCTTAATATTTAGATGCACCATCTTCTATAATACTTTTAATTTGTATCAGGAATCAACCTATAATATTTAGCAAATGCAAGTGCAACCCATTAATGAAAGGGTACCTGTATGATATAAAATTAATTTTTCCTTTTACCAAACAAAGATATCAAATTTTTGGACCAACCTCAAAAAATTAATCAGAACTCTGACTTATCAGGGTCAAAAAAATATTATAAGTATATCCATGAACATAAAGCCTTTATATACCTTTTCATGTTTATATTTGTGTATCCTTTCAGATTTCAAAATTAACTGAAATTTAAGGGCTGAGCATATATTTTAAGAGCCACTTCACTGCTGAATGCTTAGTTTATAGCTTCTGACCAGAGCTGTGGATACCAAAATGCTGACTATTGCACAGCCTAGCATCTGCATCTAAGCTCTTCCAAAAAAATACTGGTTATAGTGCTGTATGCCTAAAACAGGAACTCTTAATTTAGTCCCAATGAAACACTAATGAGTGAAGTGTTTTACATACCAGTGCTCCCTCTCCCTGAATTTTAGTACTTTTCCCAAGAACTATGAAACAGTGTTGTCACTCATGAGAGCAATTCACAGCAAGGAAGCCTCTCCTGCATGCCAGCATCTGTAAATTTTCTTTTGAAAGTGCAACAGGGATCATGGTTTTTCTTTCTAATAACAGCATAGAGGATGTGGGGAGAGCAATTTAGCCATTAGTCCTGCAGCTAAACTGCAGGAGGCTCAGTCTCCCTGCATATCTCAGCTCACTGGGGGTCAGTAAATGGAGAGCCCATTTTCCCAGGGTGGTAAATAGTGGTCATTCCTCAGATAGTGGAAAATGGTCTCTGCTGCTTACTGGAAAGGGAGACCCCATTCTCCAGGCAGTTGGAGAGTTCACTTTGGAGAAGGAATGGGTCTGTCCAGCCCCTTCCTTACAACCTGCTCCACCCATCACAGCCTGCTTCTCTATTTTACCCCATGGAAGTTTAATTTAGAAAAGACCTAAAGAACTCAACAACCATGACTTTTTGTGCCCTTTTGCAACCTGAGTGCTCTAATAACAGGCTTAGAGTCATCTTGTTCTGTATTTTCCTCCTAGAAGATCTTTAATACTTTTATAGAAAATGGAAAACCTTTGGTGGGAGGGCTTTAAGTGTGCTCTTCTCTACCTGGATAGTTTAAAATTTAGGAGAGCACGTAGAAAAGATGTTCTATATAGAGCTCAGTATTCTCTGTTTTCCCACAAGCTCTTATCCTCAAAATAATGAATAGGTGAGGAAGGTAAAAGCTCCTACTCTGCTTATGTTTAGAAAAAAGGCAAGGATGTTTGTGGAATTGTTTTCAAAATATGCTCTTGTGTCTTTCAGATGCTGTGAAGAGCAGGTCCTCATTTGTGGATTTAGCACTTTGGTGGGACTTTGACATTGGTTTCTTTGGCTGAGAGACCTCAGGAGGTTGTATGCACATAATGACATAGATTTTTTGACACCTGGGGAATTTTTATGGTAAATGTCTGCATGCCTCCTGATTTAACTACAACAAATATCTAGAACTTGTGACAACTTCAGTGTTGAACACGGCATTCAGGATTTTATGGGACCCCTGCTCTAACCCCTTATTTCAATCCCTGTCTCAGAGTGACTGAGATCTCAAACAGCATGTGAAGCTTTACCTGGAGTATGGACACCTTCCTTAGGGCCAGAATGCTTAAGCTATGACTGATTTGTGTTAAAATAGGTAATTTTAACTCTGTAAAGTGAATGGTGAACTGGCCTTCCACAATGGTACCCATAGCACACAGCTGGACACCATTTCTAAGGAGAAAGGAGAGCAGGTTCACAGGCCAGGAAGACCAAGTACAAAGGAAATAAAAAACAAAAATAAGAGGAAAGGTCAACAAATCAACTGTGAGATTTTGAAAGGGGTTGGTGGTGAGAGATAACACTAGGCTACACATCTGTGATCATTCATCGGTGGACACGTGAGACTGTTTTTGGTTTTTTAGTGAGATGAACAAACAGACATGCAAACCAGGCACTGAGCCTGGGTTCTTATGCACTTCTCAGCCAGACTTACAATCCTGAGCATAATATTGCAATACCTGTTTGTTTTGCAGCTGGTTTGTTTTTTGGCTATCTGTCTGTCTGTGAAGATTTGTAAGACAGATGCAAGACTGTTTGCAAAAGATCATACATACTCTGACTGTGCTCACAGAAGGATAAACAAGGACATATCAACAAAGCCAGATATAAAAAGGAGCTTAGTCAGGACAGGTCACAGCTTTTGTGCTGTAATCATTCCTTCTGGCTCCATCACTTCTATCTTAAGAGAATAGTTGCTTATGCCAGCATATTTGGTCTATACAAAAATCCTAGGGAGAATGATTCATTCAGCCATGTTGCCAGCTGCAGTGCTTTTATTAGTGAGCCTTGCAATATTTGATGGTTTTCTTAAAACATCATATACTAATGTGGTTGAGTGAAAATCACTGTTTGCTTTTAAAAGATTTGAAGTTTTCAAGGCCTTACAGTGACAGAGAAAAAATTGTAAAGAAGGCAAGAACAAAGGAAAGAAAGAGAGAGAAAGTAAGAAAGAAAGAAAGAAAGAGAAAGAGAGAAAGAAGAAGAAAAAGAGAAAGAGAGAAAAAGAAAGAAAATTTAAAGCATAAAGTCTATTTTGATTATCGCTTTTGGATTTTTAATCATGAGACCTGAATGTCAAGAGCTGGCAATATTGCAGGTGTGGAAGGCTTCTGAGTGGCCATTTTCATCACCGTTTGGTCCCTGGGAGAGGCCTTTTTTCATATGTGTATGTGAGGAAGCTTTTACTCTCTGGCGGTAGGAGTTTCACCTGATGTCAATTTAAAGAGACAGGTGATTTCTGCAAGTTGCAAACTAATGTGCCATAATTCCCCAAGGTATAAATTAATACAAAATATATGTCTAATAATATAAGGTACTAGACAAAGAAAGCTCATCCTGAGAAGCAGAGCTGTAGTGTTGAATTCTTCTGTAATCAAAATATGCAGGCACCTCGAGGGAATGTCTCCAGATGGCTGATTACCCATTAAAATCTCAAACCTTTGATATGGGTCTATAGAATGGATCACCTCCCATGAAGAGAGACTATTTTCAATTTCCTTTATATTTATGGTTATTGGTTTGGCATGGAGTGGGGAGGGGAAGATCCATTGTAGTAATTCCATCCTTAGTAGGTTTGCTTATTTTCTTTAGGGATGAATAAATGGGGAAGACTCCTTCCCAAATTATTTTCATTTACTCAGAATCATTTTGATATTGTTGTTTTCCTGTTTATAATTCTCTGTAGTTCAGTTTGCAGCTCTTCTTTATGGTCAGCACAATTTCCCCTACTGTTTGATTTCCACACACCTGATGTTAGAGCATTTGGCCTCACATTTTCCAAAAGGATCTCTGCTATTGCAGAATGAACAGTGCTATTTAAAGCCAAGCGTTGTCTGGTTTAGCTGAAATAAACCTTTATAAACAAACCCAACTGTACTATGATAAGCATGCAAGTCCCAGGGGGATTAAATGTGGCTGGATTTAGAAGATCCTCTCCTTGCTCCTGTTCTGTAAGTGGCTTTTCATACATGATTTTACTTCCGTATTACATGCATGTTTAAAATTTTCTTGTAATTTGCAGCCCTGTCAGGCAGGGTTTGTCCCTCTCTGGCACTTGTTCAGTACCCTGCTTCACAGGAGAACTGAGAATGAGCCTTCACTGAGATACAGGCATGCTATGAGGGATTGGAGGGCCAGCAGTTGAGACATAAGGAGTTGAAATTCAATAAAGCTTAGAGGTGTTCATTTTTTTCTACACCAAAACAAAATGCAGAATTTTTTTGTTTTGTTCACCTATATTCTTCAAATTATTGAATTGGGAAGTGTTGGGAGATGTATCTTATAGAATTGAAGAAAAAAAAATAGAAAAAATAAAAAAAGGGCAGATTCACAGAACTGGAAGCAAAGCAAAGCAAAAGTGACTAAAAGCAAATCTGTGACAAAAGCACTCAGCCAAGGTGAGCTGGGTTCCTCACAACTGTCTGATGGTGGTCCATATTTCCTAGGTGCTTCAGAGGAATGGTCATGCGCTGCCATTGACAGATTTTGTGGGTGAAAAAGTCTGTGCTGCCTATAAAACTGCAGTTTTCAGATGGAGCTTTTCTATAGTTGGAATGTTTACAGCCTCTTTTCCCTATGAAGACTTTCCAGTGTCTAATATTAAAATCCAATATATCACTAGCAGGCTTTTTAAATCTAGTCACCTATTTCTGGGAAACACATTCATTTGGGATTGTTGCATGGATGGCTAATGGGTTAAAAAGTCATTAAACACATTCACATGCAGGCAGTGGCATTATGAAAGCCTTTTTCCTGAGCTTTCTAGAATAAATTCACCTTCAATGGAGATAATGCAAGAGATTAAAGGCCTGTTTGTTCAGGATAGATTTGTTTCTTAAATGGATTTTCCTGTCAGTGAGTGAGTAACCTTAGAAGTGTGACAACTGCTAGTATGCAATATTACCTGTGAGTCTGCTGGTGAGGAGGGATAAACTCCTCATGACTTTCAATAGACACTGCATATTTTTGTAAAAGATCAAATCAGGTCTGAGTTACTAAGTGAAAGGGTGAAATTCCTGAGTGAAAATCTATGGCCTTTGTTATACTTGGGGTCAGACAGGATGGTCACTTCTGAGTTTAAACCTACAAGTGGAACTTCATTAAATAGCAGTGCTCAACTCAATCCAGTCTGCTTTTTCATGTAGGCTCTTTTTTCCTTTCTTGTCTCTTTAGAGCTTAAGCAAATGCTTATGAAAACTTTTAATTAAGTTTTAGCTGCACCCTAAACCTTGCATAATCCCAAGATCACAGCTGACATGTTCATTTGCAACCACAAGATCTGGAAACTAAAGTTAGTCCTGCTTGAAGTCAAAAACTGCTACAGTTGAAAGGCAAGAATATCTAGGTAGTCTAATAATCCTTTCTAAAATGAAAGAAAGAACATTGAAGCTCTTGTGTCTATATAGAATATTCTACATAGTATGCAGAAAATGTTCCTGTTGGCAAACACCAGCATTCCATTTTTGTGCTTATGAAGAGCTACTTTGATAGACCTAAGTTTGGAGGAAGTGGCGAGATGATCTGGGTTTCAATTTTGAACCAAAATTTAAAAAATGATTATAGGCTACTACATCATAGCACAGTAAAATTTTACATCAGACAAAATGCTGGACTCTAAATTTGTGCTACAGTGTCAAGAATAGTAGCTGTGTCTGAAGTCAGATTTATTTAATCTGGCACAGGCAGAACCCTCTTCCTATGAGGTGCAGTGGGGTATCTCATACATTTTACCATATTACCACCTGCAAGAATCTGACACAAGGGATGAGTCTCTTCCTTTGTGTTGCTGGTATAGAATAATGGATTTAGGGGCCAATGGCAAAAATGAATGGCATGTTACTGAAAAAGAATAATGTTCCTGAAGTGAAAGGTAAAGCTGGATGTGAAATACTCTGAGAGGAACTGACCACAAAGCCAAATGAGAAATATTTAAAGAAGAAAAGAAAAGCACTGCAAGGAAAAACAAAGGGGAATCTCCATCTGAATTCAAATTGGAGGGAAAGCTCCTCTTTTATTTAGTGATGCAGGGTTGGATTAGTACTGGGATGGAAGATTCAGCCAGCCATGCCAAAGACTGTTTACAACTAACACCTCCTAGGAAAGTGTTATGACTTCTAGAATCTTTGGTAAGATTTACAAGACCAGTAAATTCTGTTCTGTTCCTGATGAAGGAATCAAACTTTTATTGTGGCTTCAGCATTTCATCACACAAGTGACTATTGTGACTTTTATGCTGGAAAATCACTTCCACTCTCTTAAAATCTGGCTTAATTCTTTGAGTTGCTTCCTGAAATGGTTCCACCTAGAAACACTGTAGAAAATTTGCTGCAGAACAGCACAGAGAAAATGGCTCAGGAAATAGCACATATCAAAACCAAAATGGTTCTGAGAAGGAAATTCCACTGAAGGAAGGACCACTGTCCAGGATTCAGGGTGGGTGCTTAGGGCAGTGACATGAGCTGAAAAAGTCCTGGTTCAGACAGACACACACTGGAGGTAACCACTCATATCAAGCACATTGGGGACCTCTAGATTGGCCTCCCACATTTTTAGACCTCCTTCTTTTATATCAAATGTCTAAAAGAAAACAGATATTTAGCACAATGCTGTATTTTAGGAAAATTTTCATAATATTTTTTAAGTCAAATCTGTCTCTGCCTATGGCAGGAGGTTTGATACTAGATGATTTCACTAAGGTCCCTTCCAAACCAAACCATTCCATGATTAATGTGGAACACAAAGGAATTTGACAAGTTTCATATTTGCTGTGAATGGAATTGCCATTCTCCATTCAGCATTTTTATTTTTAATTTTTTTTCCAAATGTCCTTTCTCTCCTTACCACATCAGAACATTTTTAGGAGCTATATTTCTAAATTACCATCTTCATCCTTTTTCCCCAGGAATCTGAACCAAGCAAAGGTGGAAGGAAGTGGGAAGAATACCACCTGGGAAACTTTAAGGGTTCAGAGACCACAGACTTCCCATATGCATACAAAACCTCAAGTAGCATTCATGACTGTTGTAAGCATTGCCTGAGGGTCAGGAACACATCAAACCAAGGTTTTATTCCAGTGGTTTTGAGGTTTGAGGTGAGTGTTGTGCTGCTCTGGTAGCATCCTGAGGGGTGGAGTGTGGGCAAACTGGGAGCAGGATTTATTTGCTCCAAGTGCATTAGTGTACTCCTGAACAGGGGAATGATTATAAGGCAACTTTACAGTAAGGATAAATGTTTTTCTGTCTTTTAAATGCATATGTCAATGGTATATTTGTTGTTGCTAGCATTAAGGTCTAGAGAATAATAAGAAAAAAGGACAATATTGTATTATAAGTTTCTATTTCCCACTGATCTGTAATAAAAAAATGTCATGAATTATTTACATAGCAAACAAAGAGTTGTAAATGCTTAGAGGGAAATGAGTTAATTCACCACTCACATAATTTAAGCTCTGTTATATAGTAGTTAATTTGAGACCACCCATTTTTAAAATTGTGGTTTAGAGAGATTAAAAAAAATCTTATGAAATTGAATTTAAACAACCCAATAATTATTCTGGTTTGGCTCTTGTATTTATTTTTGTAGAAGAACTCTCACTGATAGCTGCCAGCTATTCAAAATAATTTACTTTAAAAATCATAGCAGGGTAAATGAATACCTATAAGTAATTGATCTCTATGGTAGATTTTTCCCTATAGAAGAGTAACCACCCAAGTATATTATTTGTATTGCAGACAAAAAAAAAAATCTATATTTAATTAATGTAGTGTTTTAAATACACCAGCAAGAAAAAATACAAATAGAGAAGCTAACTCCTTCATCTATATATTTAATTGTTTTTTATATAACTTTCATATATATCTTCTGCCCCGGAAGCTACATGGAGGATATAGAAAATTTTTCAAGAAGGTAATGAAATTTAGTTGGAAAAAAACCATTTTCTTGGAATTAAAAAAATCTAATAAAAATATAAAACAAGTGTTTAGTTGGCTCAGTTTCATGTGAAAATTTAAAATTACTTCTTGTTTCAAAAATTACAGAGTGACATTACACTGGAGAAGCACTGTGATGGATACGTCCTATTAGCATGTCTATTTTACTTCTGGGATGAGAAGACTAAGTTACCGTATTGTTACATATTTCTCCTGTGAGTGATAAGTGAATTCAAATCTCTTTCTTTTGCTCTTCTTCCTAATTGGTTGCCCCAGGTTTTCCTTGTGCTGCTGAGATTTTGATTTTTTAAAAATCTAACAAATATGTTGATATACTCAAACGAAAGGTTTTATGTAAAGGAAAAAGATTGTTGCTCTGAAGACATTATTTGGATGAAAAGGAATTCTTTCCTTTTTGATAATCTCTTCCTTCCTTCCTGAATACAGTTTTTATGGCATCCCAAATAGGCCTCAAGGTCACACTGTGAATAATCCAAGACTGGGACTTTGAACTGGTTTTGAAAACTAAGAAGCTCAGTAGCTTTTTAACACCTCCTTATTTTTCCACATGCCCCAGCACATCTTAGCTTTGGAGCTATGCAATAAAGAGCACTCCCAATGAACTTTGGATCTTATATCTAAGCAGTTCCCTTTCTTCTTTTCTTTTCTTCCCCCCTCCTTTTCTTTTGTTTCTTTATTTTCAAAATTTTTCTGCCAGAAGTCTAATCTTATCATGCTAACGGCATGGGATGTTCTACAGTTTTTACAACACACCTACAAATGTGATCAAATCTCGATACCCTTGTTCTCTGCACTGACAATCTTTTTTTCTCCTCTTCCCCCAGCTCACTGTCAGCATTCCTGCTGCTCAGATCACACCTGGGACCCTCTCGCCGACCCCTTTCAAGATTTCTGGGGAGAGATGAAAACACTTTGAGCGAAACAGGAAGTTCAGCAAGTCAAAACATTGTCTCTGGTTGGGGTTATCCATTTGTCAGGCGTGCATGTTTTTACCTGTGCTGGCATTCAGGAGGTCCAACGCAGCCGAGCGCGGCGGGTGAGAAAGGAAGGGAAGCAGAACTTGCCAGCAGCACTGCTCAGCCAGGAGATGAAATGGGTGAGCTCCTGCAGCACACAGGAGCAGGTATGCTAGCTAGGGCTGAGCAACACTTAACACCTTCAGGGAAAAGCAGAAAGTACCTTTCAAATGGCAGAGTGAAATGTTTGACTAGATCACCTCATCTAGAGCTGCCCGGGAGTCCTCTGGTTGAACCATTGCCCATCAAAGCTCTCATGGCTGGTGTGGTCATGAAATATTTTGGAGAGAAAGTTTATCTGTGTCCACATAAAAGATGGGAAAGAAACCATCCGTGAGCCCTGCAGTCCACAGGAACATGACTTTTGGGCCAGACTGTTTTGGCATAAACACTGAAAATCTTTTAAAAAGTAATATCCTGTCACTTTTGCACTTCCATTATATTAAACTGATTTTCTTTACTCACAGTGGGATTTCAAATTAATTTGTAATTATACACACCATGAGGGGATGAGAAAAAATGACCTAATTATAGACCAAAAGGATGCCCTACAGCTATCATCCAATTACTCCAACCATCTGAGCTCTTAAGCAAAATGATGGGTTTAATCCTTCCTTGGTCACATCTAGTTGTAATTTGCCACTGAAAGCTATAAATTCACTTTCAATATTCATTCCCATTTTATAAAACTCCCTACTAATATAACTTAGGATAGAAACAGACAATGAGAATGGGTCACAATTGCAGATATCCATCTAGACTTTGGTCTAGCCCACATGCTCTGTGAGAATTGAGTGAGGAAGAAAATCGTGGCATCTCTGCTGTGTCACTCAAACAGTAATAATCAGCTACAATCAGGCAGATAGAAAACTTTTAAAGTAATAGAAACACCAGAAATGCCCATTAACAAGTGCCCATTAACAACCTCCCAATTTCAGCCTTAACTTTCAGTACAGGCTGAAGAGTTCATGAAGAGCAACAGTTGTACAGATGTACTCATTTTAATAGTGTTTGCACTAAAATCTTACAATAGAACAGGAATAACAATTAAGGTGAAGGAAGGGACCTGATACAGCAAAGATCAGTCCTCTATAAAGAATCTGGTTGTTTTTGGTTCATTGACAGTCGCATAAACTATTTACACATTAACACAAAAGTATTTTCTTAGTTTTTGTGCTAATTAAAAAAGGAAACATAAACTCTAAGTGAAATTCTTACACAAACTACTGTATTTAAAAAAAAAAAAAAAAAAGACAGCTTGGGGTGGGGTGAAGAAAATTTCTCCAAGTGGGGGAGGAGGGAGAGCTAGTAGTCTGGTAATGAGGGTGTTCACACACAGTTTGGATGAACACTCAAAAATTTCCTTCTGTTTAACCCTCACTAAAACTGAGTGATGAGGATATATTTCAATCCCTTGTGGAAGTTATAACCTTTTACAGAAACAGAAATTCCAACTCTACCAGCAAACAAAGTCAAGCAGTCTCTTGGTCAGCTGAATTTCCAAGCTATTATGTCCATACTAATTTTCTGATCCATTAGTTATTTGTATGAAATGAATCAACTGCAGCTGGTAAGATATGGAGAAATTTACTCCTGTGGCCAGATAGTATTTGGATGAGGGAAGTGAAGCTAACTGTCTCTGGAGATAGAGTTCTTGGTTTTGTTTTTAATGAGGAATGGCCTTTAATAATCCTGTTTCCTTTAGCAGCACTTCCTCTGCTTGTCTACTTGTAGGCACACAGTTTGCATTTATTTCTGTTTATTTTCACACACTGGAAACACACTTTATCTGAGTGAAAGAAGACACAGTTATGCTTAAGTATCTATATACTTTGCTGCTATTTGCTTTGCAAGTTATTTTGGTCAACAGTAGGTATTTAACAAGTGCCCTGTTAAAACAGACCTGTAGACTGGCAGACCTTGTGTATGATTACTATCTCAGCTATTGGTTGCCATCACTGCCTCGCTCTTTTTCTGGACTGCTCTTGATATTGTTGTCTGGTTAAAAGTTTGGAAGTTAGGGTTATTCCTCTGTGGGTAGATTGAGGGTGAAGTTGTCTCCCTTTGAAGTACCTCTGTTTACAAGTTCAAAGCCCTATTTCTTTGAACAAACGGGAACTCAAGTAGCTTAATCCAGTTTCCAGACAGCCCATACAGTATCTCTCCAAAGATTCAGAGAGGTACATGACAGCCAATGTGACTGTGCAGAAAGCGAAAATCTATGTGTCTCTCCTGGTCTGTCTTTAGCCCAAAGACAGAACTGAGTCTCCTGTGCAGATTGGGACTGAGCAGGACTCCTGCAGATGTTCAGAGAATGGAGACATTTCCAGAACTCTTGGGGAATCAAAAAAAAAGTCCTGAGCTGTCTTACTGCTTCCAAAATTAAGATTTTTAGCAAAGAGTAAGATTGGGAAGGAGAGAAAAATACTTTTGCTCCAGGAACCACTACAGCTGGATGGAAATACAATATTTTAGGCATGCAAATTCTTCCTCAGCATGTTATTCACCCTATAAACTCTACATATCCCTATGCTTTGAGACTACAACTGCATTCATTTTGCACATATTCTCATGGTCAAAAAATATATGGTGAAGAGAATAAAAATTACTGCTGGCTCTGACTTTGTTTTGGCTGAAAATGTGTCTGTGTTTTGAATTTTTAGGCTGAAGTTACTGAACTCTTTCCTACACGTAGCTAAAAATACAGTAGATAGCTATCTTCAGTGCTGAGTTTTAGGAGTTTAAACTTGAATCTGGACTAACAGAATTCATCACTTCTGTTCAGAGTCAAAACTTCTGCTTTTCATTGGTAGATTCTCTCACTGCAATAGCCACTGCTCCATAGTTTACTTAAGTTATCTTCTATAGCTTTTGTAATACATGGTTCCCATAAGCATGTGTTTCTGTGAACTGCAAAAAATAGTCTCAATAGGATATTTCTAAAATATTCCTGAAAGAGACAGTATTTCTCTGACTTGAATACAGTCCTTATTTTGTTAATGGTTAGCTGTGAGGAGAGTTGCACCAGGTCCATTCTTGAACAGCTCCATGGGTTTTTCTTTAAATGCACTAAAACTTCCTTCTCTCCATGATTTTGCTGCTGTCACTTATGTGAACAACCCCATTCATTTCAAAGTAATGTCTTGCATAAGGAATTGATTATTTGAACAATGAAGTGATTTAAATGACTCTTGTGAAGTGGTCCCAGTTTTGTCCCTTTCTGTGAATTCTGACGTGAATACATCCTAGCTCTGAGAAACCAGTTCATCTGATACGTGCTAAGATTGTTACCTGTAATATTTCAGCATTTTGTATTTGCTGCAGTGTTTACTTCTCTCTGCCTCAGGAAAAGTATAACTGTGGGTCTGCCATCTGCCTATAATTTTTATTTCTGATAAGCTATGTGAAGTATTTATTTAAATTTCACAACACTTTCTGCCTCATCTCTTAAAAAATTATCCTCTTTAGGCATTACAGTATTATTCAGTCACCTTCTGTTCTTACATATTTAAAAGCATTTTTTGTAGTTTTGTAGTCTTCTGTAAAATCTTCATTTTCTTTCTCTTATCTATTTTTCCAACTCTCTGATTTAGGTATTAATTTTAGTGATTTTTAAAAAATCCTTTAGGGGACCTTTTGGATTATTCTTCTATTTACTTCTGTTTCACTATTAAACATTTACTATTTTTGAATGCTTAGAATTAGGTGTAATGAAATTCTGAGTGTACTTGATGCATGTTCGTGTGTTTTGACTTAATTTTATACTTTAGAATTAATTGCTTTGCTGTGCTACAACATAGCTCCAGTTGTAAACTG
This sequence comes from Catharus ustulatus, assembly GCF_009819885.2. Lineage (NCBI taxonomy): Eukaryota > Metazoa > Chordata > Aves > Passeriformes > Turdidae > Catharus > Catharus ustulatus. Next base: position 12,752,064 of record NC_046221.1, on the reverse strand, counting down.
CTAGTTGTGCCCCATTCAAAAACAACATCTACTCTAATTTTTGTGAGCTCTTTTGTGATGATAAGTAAAAACTTCTTAAAAGGTTTGTTTATTATATATGTCCTTGCAGATGAACAAAGGAAAGAAATTCCTGAAAGAAATTCTTGGTTTATTTCCTTTATTAAACCTCTACTTGAATATCATAACTGTGTTTTTTTAAATTCCTATGTGTTGCCACTGCAGAGATGGTGGGAAGAAAACTTTTTTTCCAAGCTGTGTTTATGTATTCTAATACTCACCAACTACAGCTGATGCTGTTATTTGGCTTGTCTCAACCATAACTTGAATCAAAATGGGTCTTTACTTCCAATAGTGGCAGGTGGAATCAAATTGTCCAGTGGGTCAAGACAAACCCAGATTCACTGCATGATGCAGCACAGTCCCAGAGTAGGATGTTTTGTGTGCTACCAGTGGGAAAACTTCAAATTTCATTGCAGGTGCATCCTTTAGGATGGCACAAGCACTGGCACAGAGCACAAACCTCACTGGGACGTGAAAATGAAGGACAAAACTGCAAGTGGAAGAGTGTAGTCTGGAAAATGTCTTTACAGTATTTGAAACTAAAGTGTCTCCTGAAAATGATATGGCAAAAGGATTTTCAGCTCTGAAACTGTGAGGGAAAGTATATTCCAAAGCTAACTTATTGGAAACAATTTAAAGATCCTGATTTTATGATGGAAACTGGTAAAGTAAAAAGAGAAATATCTCTAACAGGTTCATAATTATGTTTCTCTAACAATTTTTTTCTACTAGTCTTTATTTTTATAGCAACTGGAATGTTCTTGGGAGGGTTTTGAAAAACTTTCAATGTCTTATAAATATTTGAGGGTTATGATTTTTACTTTGTCTTTTCATCTTTCTGCACATTTTTCTTTAAGTCTAAAACAGAAGTGGAAAAAGAAACACACACCCATTTATCAAAATATTATGTATATTTATATCTGTGAAAGTCTTTAAAACATACAAAAAAATTCTGGTACTGGTATTTAATTTTTTATTAAATGGTCTATAATGTTATTTATTATACAAATAGCTTCACAGGCTCCAGAGGAAAAAAATAAGAAAGAAGCAGTCTCTTACACATGGAGTCTGATTTTTTTTGTCTCTATTGATTCTCATTTTAAGTTCAACAAAAGAGAGAAAACGGAAACCTGCATATCAGGTGTATAAATATCTGATATGACCTGGAACAATGTTGCACTTCCAATTGCTTTATCAGATGCAGAAAACATGGTCTTACACTGCACTGTGCAGGAAAAAAAAATGAGGAAAATAACTTTTTAGTTTTCTTGTAGGAAGTTATTTTATCAAGACATAAGGCCTACCACTCCTTGTTGAACTTACTCCCTGCTGTTCACAGGAATGTGCTGCTGCAGCTCCCTTGGATGCTCACAGTGATATTTCTAAAGCTCTTCCAAGCAAGGGCTGGCATTGACCCTGAGCTCCACAGAAGTGGTGGCATTACTGCTCGAGTCTTGTGGTCCTTTGGTGACTTCTCCAGTCTCCTTGTCCTTCCATGAGCACAGCTTCACAGAGGAGCAACTCTTCCAAACTGCTGAGGTTGGAAGGAGATGGCTAATTGCAGAAAATGGGTTCACTCAACATAGGATATCTGTGCTTTTTACATCACTTATGACTAGAATTCTCATGTTCATTGGTTGGGAAAGAATTGTTAGACAGAAATTCACTAGGAAGCAAATGTTTCCCTAAGGAACAATGGGTTATCTGAAGAATGAGAACATACCGGAATTTTTCTGGAGGGATTGATTAAAAGGAGCATTTTTTTGATCACATTTTTTTTTGGACAAGAAATCTACCAATTTACTGACTCATCTTTAAGAGTTAAGAAAACAAACTGATTTATAGTTCTCATCTTAACATCTTCAATTTAGCAAAAGTATCTGACTTGGCAGGTTTAATCATCGTTCTGACAATTAAGAGAGACTTTCCCAAAGGCAGTGTCATAATTTCACCTTAATCTTCTAATTATATGGTGTGTATGTACCTCTGTGTAAATTTTGACTCTGATGCCAACTTCCCAAGTACTCTCTTGCTTGAGAGAATGATATAATGCCTTGGGGGGGGTCTTGATATCTAATTACTGAGAACTTTCCTATCTCTGCATTGTCTAGACTTCAGTTGTATCTTACACCAAAAACCCTGGAGATCCCCAGATAAATACAACACTTTGACTAGCCTGATTTGCAGGAAGAAAAATTTTACGCTAGAGAGTAGTGAATATGTTTTATTTTTCAAGTAGTGTAATGTGAAGATGACATGAGGGTGAAATTAATTTGACCAAATGCAAAAGTCTGTGTATGGAGACCTCTGGTAGGGTAACTTCATGTGAGATTGAGTTCTGAGTGTCTCAGACTTTGTTCATAGGCATTGTAGTCAATGCAGTGATTCATCTCATTCTGAGGTAGCAATCTAAAATAGGCCAGCTGGGTTTTAGGTACTGAGATTAGAAAATTGCAGAATCTAAAAGTTAGGTAAAATAAATGCCATCATGACTTTTAGTGCAGCAAAGCTACATTGTGTTGTACTATGAAAATCCAACAAAATTGCAAAATAAAAGGGAATAACCTGTAATATCCATTAGCTAGGGAATAACCTGTAATATCCATTAGCTTTATATGGATATGTTTGCTATATGCTGAAACCTATAGAAAGTGTTTTTATTGTACATTATTATTTATTTGTATCAAACATTTTATATAATATTTGGAATTTCCCTTGTGTTCCTAAATAAATTTAAAATTATGAACTTTTTAAAGCAAAGGATCTAAAAGAATAAACAAATGGTTTTCATACTGGAGAGAGCTCAGAAAGGACAAATATGCATGATTAAGGGGGATAGAAAACTGATTTATGAAGAAAGATTAAAGGAGCAAATATATATATACTGTAAGTTAACTGAGGCCTAACAAGGAACATAATAATTGTCTTCAAATATTTGATGTACCTAAACACCAAGAATAGAGAGGAATTTAATATTTGGGTTAATTTCAATAGGAGAAAAATTCTGACATTAAAGTTAAATGTGTTTTAGTTCAGTGTTGCCAGGAAAACCTATGTGCTGCAAGAGAACTAAAGCTGAAAGGTAAGATTTATGAGGTAAGAGGTATGAAGCCAAAAAAGTCTAACAGAAATTATTTAGAAACACTTTATGTTTCAATACTGAATTATAAAATCTTTTCAACCAGGACAGAATGGTACAATTCGTACAAATTGACAACGGATTCTAGTTTTTGTGATTTTTTTTTCTTTTTGCACAAGAAAATAAGATACACCATGGAAAGACCTTGGTGAAATGAACAACTCGTGACCTGAGAAGACAAACTAGTTCCTGTTCATATGTAAGTTGGATACTCTTCAAGTGTCTAAGTTGGCTGACCACAGAAAAAATGGCTTACTCATGAACTGCTGCATGTCTTTACACATTATACAGCTTTGAATAACTAAGCAAAAGCAAGTTCTATATCAAGAGACTTGCCATCATATAGGAAACATAAATTATGTGTTCCAACACTGTGCATAGCCTCCACTGATACGGCCATGAATGGTGCTTCAATTGACCTAATTAAAGGATGGATGCAATATCAGGAGATTCCATGGTTTGAAAAAAGGATCTCCACAGAGGTCAGGTAGATGAAATTGAGCTGGGAGTAGGAATTGTGGGACCATGCACCTGGATTTACAGGAGGAAAGTAAAAGAAGCTGTGTCCTAGGTGGTGTACGTGCTTTTGCCTTGTGAGCTGCAGTGGTGACTGCATAGCTGTGCAGAGCCCAAACCCTTCCCTTTGCCATTGGATATGTGTAGTCATGTGGTAGAAATTTGTTCAAAAGCGTCAATCCCTCTTCTTTAGTCATTTGTATAGTTTGTCAGAACAGTATTCAAATATTGTCAATCATCTTGAAATCTAACTGGTTTACATCTTGGGCTATCTATCCTTTTGATCTTTTTGCCTTAAGAATGAGAAGTACATAAATAAACTTTAAAGTAAATTATACACGTCAGAAAGTCCTTCAAAAAAAAAGCTTGAGGAATTCCAAAGTGTTCAATGCTAAAAAAAAAAAAAAAAAAAAGAAAGAAAGAAGGCATTTTTGGAAGTGGAACAGCTTTTTAGCCATAGCTGCATGCATTTATGTGGAGAATTTACAGTAATTTCACGATTATAAGCCGCACCTGAGTATAAGCCACACTTCCGAGTGCCAGCAACTTTTCATTCTTTGTCCACACATAAGCCACACCTGATTATAAGCCCCACGTTGCAATACAGAGTGTGATAAAAGGTATCTATTCTATCACCATCTGTTGAGGGTGGGGGCAGTGATCCTTATCTCAATGGCAGATATTCTGCTAATGGGCCATCCATTGAAACCAAGTGGGGCATTGTTCTTTATCTTTTCACAACCCATCCTTCCTCCAGCCAGTCATTTTCTGCTAATGGCCATTGAGTCCCACTGTGGGACTGATAAAATTACTGCATCCCATTGGGAGTTGCTCCAGCCGGGGGGAAGAGCCCAACATTTCTTACCAAGATAAAAACAGAGGTTTTGGGACACTAAGGGAGCCCCTTTCTCCACTGGACTCCAGAGGAAAACCGGATTTCTCCACATCACCACTGGACCTTTAGAGGGAAACTGCACCTTGTACAGGAGCACTGCTCCAACTGAGCCACATCTGTCACTGCAGGAGGATGCAGCCACCATGGAATGGGACTGCTGCCAACACCCTGCCTGACGGGGTGTCAGGTTGTACTCTGACTTTGTCAGGGTTTGGAGTTTGTTCCTTTGTAGTACTGTATTTCTATTTTAATTTCCCTAGAAAAGAACTATTATTCCTAATTCCCATATTTTTGCCTGAAAGCCCCTTGATTTCCAAATGATAATAATTTGGAGAGAGGGGGTTTACATTCTCTATTTCAAAGAGAAGCTCCTGCCTTTCTCAGCAGACACCTGTCCTCCAAACTAAAACAGCAACTTTTTGTTCTTTGTCCTTATATAAGCCACACCTGATTATAAGCCGCGCTTTGGGTTTGGACCAAAATTTTAGTCAAAATGGTGTGGCTTATAATCGTGAAATTACTGTAATTGTAATTGCTTACTTTTTCATGAGCAGTGCGTAAACATCAGATGTGGGAAACATATCTGCATGCTTTTACATTTCACAAACCTACAAGAAGTTGAAAATTTTGAAAGATTTGAAATTTGAAATTTTTGAAATCCTTGCATTGATTAAAAACCTCAGCATCATTTGAAAATAATTGACTCATCTACTTGCTCTGAAGCTTTTTAGATCCTATAGTTTTGGTTGCTCTCAGAATGAATAATGAGACAGGTAATGTCATCTAATTTAAGCACACTTGGAATACTGAAGAGAAATGAGGTAACTTCCTTGTAGCTGAGACCTGGGAAGTGTGGTAAAACACCCAGAATTAATAGACTGGGAGAACTGGGGGTGTGTATCCTGGAGAACAAAGACTCTCTAGAGATCTTGTTGTTGCCTTTCAATATAAAAAGATGGATCCTAACAATATAAAAAAGATGAAGAAAGAATTTTTACCAAGGCCTGTAGTGACAGGACAGGTGCAATGGTTTTAAAGTCAAAGAAGATATCTTTAGAATAGATATTAGGAAAAAAAATTAATACGATAGATGTGATGAGAGTTTGGAAAGACTGTTTAGGGAATTTAGATTTTGTGGATACTTCATAATTGAAAATGTTTAAAGTCAGATGAGTCTTTGAGCAACCAGGTTGGTTGGAGTCGATGGTCTTTGAAGGGCTCTTCCAACCTGAGTAATTCTGTGAATATACTCCAATAAAAATGTGAATGTTTCAGAAAGACCTCCTCCCTTTTCTCCCTCCCTCCATTTGCTTTGATGTCATGGATTTAAACATCTAATTTCTGAGGAAGCAGACCTTACCCACAGGTCCTGGCCTCACCTACATGGCTGGGCAGGTGGTCACTCCAGCTGCGTGTCACCAAGAGCCATGGAGACAGATGAGAAGAGAGAAACAAAATTTTTATGTCTATTTTTCATTAAATGGTAGAATTAGGAATAATCCTATGAAGTGTTTTTGCCATCTCATTTTGGTCAGTTTTACGAAAGCTTGAACATTTGAAAACAGCTGAATAGCCCTCATGATCTATGAATCCTCTCTGGATGGAGCAGCTACAGCTTTCAGCTGTGACACTGAGTACCTAAACTTCATAGGGTGATGACACCATTTGAGTTTCAGTGTTGTGAGATAGACATTTCTTTGCATTTACTTTGAGTTAGTGTACTAAAGCATCATATGTTTCTTGTAATAGATATCTCATCTTGGGTTTGGTTTGCAGGCTACAATGCCCGAAGTCTAGGCAGATGTTGCACTGTTGGGGCTGAGCCCCATGGCCCCTTTCTGGATCTTCCTGCAGCAGCCAAGTCTCTTGCTGAAGCCCTCAGACAGTGCTGAGCACTTTTGTTGTAACTGCAGTGTTCTGTCCTCCTACCATTTCAGGAGTTAATTGAGAATTACCACGTAACTCTTAAAAGCTGAATCAAGACCTTGGTCTCCACAGTGGACTATAGCTGAAGATTGGAAATAATGTGTCATATAAAACTTCCAGGAGCTGAAATTTAGGCTTCATTCAGTTCCATCTTCAGGGCTGAAGTAGAAGCCAACAGCAGCAGGACTTGGGTTCCAGATCTCAGACTAAGAATGTGGTCTTGGCACTTTGAGCCAGCGCCATTTGTATATATATAAACAAAGAAAATATTGATAGTGAGATAATTATGGATACATAAACCCAGGACATTAGGAAGCCATGTTTATAGGCATTTTTTAGTTTATAACCATACTTTTAAGAATTTCCTGTCTTTTGTTTTAGCCAGACACATGGGACTATTTTAAAGCAGTTTTATTTGTGTGCTCTGTTTCCTTCATGCTTTTGTTTGAGCAGAAGAGGATGGGGATAAAAAAGCAGTCTCCAAGAAAGGTTTACAAAGTTTATGATGCTAGGCTGCGGCAATTCCCTTCTGCACAATTAGGACAATCATAAAAACGCATACACTATATTTTGAAATGTCATTATGACTTATTATGTAAACAGATGATGATAAAATATTGTGAGTCATTATTCAAGCACAGTACATGATAATTGTTTCTTTGGAGACACTGCATTTCTGTTGTGAGCTTTATTTACAGAATTCATTGTAAAAACTTCACAAGGGTACTTAGTGTGTCTTCCCATCATCACATTTCAAAAATAATGATATCAGTCTCTAAGCATGTAAACTCTGAAACAAAAGAAGATCCAATTGTCTTTTTGTGTAAACAAGGGTTGTTTACAATGTTAGATCTTCACCAGTAAGCCTTGATGGAATATGCATGATAATTACAGTTTTACAGTCTACACCTGTGAAATCATAGTCAATGCTTATTCCAAAACATTTAAACCTTAAAAGATAATTTATTTGATATAAAAATTTAAGAACCAATACCATTGTCACTTTGTTCTTGTATTCTTGGAAAAGAATGAGTTTGTAAGTTCTTGCCTTGAGATTTTATTCTCTTCTGTTTGCAGTTACTGAATCACAAACAGCACAGAATACTGCAAGGGAAGAAAGAACTCTTGGGTGGATCCCAAGGGACTTCACTGGGTTATGTCTCAGGTTCAGATCCTCTTACTCTTGGGCAGGACTCATTGTCACAAATTGTATAGAATTCACTGTCACTGATTGAACCCAAAATGTAGGTGTATACCTCTATGGCATCTATATCTGCATTTGTTCCCATCCAGGGTTCAGATGTACTGGTGGAACACAGGACCATGAAATGTCACAGCACATGTGATTTTCCTTCAGCTGTCACACCTGGGAGTGTCTGTTAGAGAGAACCCTGTGTTCTCTCTGCCAGCTTTATGTGTGCTTCGAATGGCAGTAGAAATATAAGTTTAGGCAACCATATCAACATGATACTGGGCATCTCTGGGTGGCCAGCTGTATCCTGGAGAAAGATAAGGCAGGAAAAACAGGTTTACTCACCTCAGCAAGTGCAGACACTGGGACAACGCTGTCTTAGAATTTTGGTGAAAGACATAAATCTTGGATACCTGTAAACATCTCAGATGTCTCAGTAAGATAGAATTTTGTTGGAGTCTTCCTGATCTTCAAGATTCCTCACTAGTCTCTAGCTGATCCCATTAAAGTTTAATTTTCTGTCATTGAATTTCTCCAAAAGTATTCTAGAAATGCACAGAACTGTCCATATCTGCAGCCATTTGGAAGACAGGACTGTGGTAGCTCAATGTTTTCCCAATAGCTTTGCAATAAGATAATCTCCTCTGTACCGTGAGAGGACTCTCCAAACCTCAGTATTTCAGCTGCTATTGGTGTCTCACTGTAGAGTTAAATCTGCAAAGGGAAACAAAGGGGATATTCTCCCAGAATCCAATGCACTTATTAGAGACATAAGTCTCAGGCTTTTCTCAGAAGCAAAAAATTATTTGAATCCTACTTTGCTCAAACCTGGGCAATTTTCTATTCACTAAGAGGAGAGAAAAGGAAAGGAAAAGCTCAGAAACTCCATTTCTACTTGAAGGAAGGTCAGAATCATAAGAGTAGGTGAGCTCTTAAATCTCTGTGTGCCTACCTGTGGGTTCTAATGGAAACTTAGTTACTGAAACAGGGCTTGGAAACATAACTTTGATTGTATTTGCAATTCTTAGCTTAATTTTTGGACAGAAATCACAAAGTCAGAGAAGAGCAGGGTTACTTGCATTTCTCTGTCTTTCTAGATTTTGGCTCATTGACACTTGTGCCAGAGTTAATTTTGTGGGGCCAGAGAGAATGGTGAACCTGCTTATTCAAGAACAAATGACACAAAAACACCAACTAGCTTCTTAGCAAGGTGAGGGATCTTGCAGAGCCAGTGAGACACTGGCCATGCAGAAATGTCAGTGCAATATTACCTAAAAGCCTTTATAGAAGGCCCCACAGCACACCATGGAAATGCCTAGGCAGAAGTTGATGGTTTCATAAGGATTTGAAATTCACCTATTTATTTTTCTTTTCTTTTTCTTTTTCTTTCCTCCCCCCCCCCCCTTTTTTTTTCTGTATAAGTTTATAAAACACTTCAAAACTATTTGTAGGGAAAACATCTCCATTTGGTTCTCTTTGTTAATACCACTTACAACAATGTAATCTAATGAACACTGTCAAATAAGTTCTGCACTTGTGAAAGAAAAGTTAATATTTCTTTTCACAGTAGTGAGAATGGCTCTGATTTGTATAGCTTGGGAATCTGAAAAGTCTCATCCAGAGCACTGTAAAGGCAGGTAACAAATCCATGTTAACAGCATAAGAGATAAAAAAGAAAATGCAAGGAAAGAATTCTGGGATTTGGAAGGGCAGGTTTTTATTTACAAGCATTCCAACAATTGTTTTGAGATGAATTTAGAACACCCAGCTGTATCTGGAATTTGAACTGCAAGGAATTTCCCTATTTTAACAGGGGATGGAGGAGTAAATGAGTTTCATTTTCTATGCACACATGCATGAACACAGACACTCTAAAGGACACAAGCCATTTCAGAAATAATAGTTTCTTCTCAGTCCAATTAGGTGAACTGAATGTGGGTATGCTGCTGTAGTTCTCAGGGCTCTAATTGCACATAAAAACTTCCAAATCATAACACATGTGGTATTTCCACCTAAAACAAAAGGACAATTCTTAAAATGTGGTGGCATTTCATGTAGTATTGGCAGGCAGCTTAGATGGCAATAATTTAACACTTGCACCATGAAATTAAAATTTACATTCCCTTGGTGCACTTCTTCAGACCAACAGCAGACAGTTCTATCCTTTTAATGAAAGTTGGGAGATTTAATTGCTTCAGTTTAACTAAAAAAGCCTTTACAGTGCTTGATGACAAAGACAAGAATGCTGGCACTAGTTTGCAGATCCTTTGTGAGTGTACTTTCTACAGTCTCCATAGCTCTGCTTTTAGGCATCCAGTTTTCTGAGGGATATGAACCATCCTATAGATTCTTCCACAGATTCCAAGCAATGTGTGTAAATTCCAGCTGTCCATAAATCATTTTTTTGAAAGGCAAGTATTATGGCTGCTATAAACATTTCAAGTAAGTTGCCAAAATCTTCAGCATGGTGTCTTTCTGCACAGAATGTATACAAATTATACTTCTTCTCACAAATTCTTCCCTTTTGCAATGAGTCCTGCTGTATTGTGTTACTGTCTACAAAATGGATGCTAACAGTGAGCTGTAACCCACCAGCCAGGAACTGCAAAAATACATTTGATTTATGTTGCAATGAGGACTGGTAGGACAGAATTACCAAGTGCTCCTCCAGAAACATATTTTTTCCTGACAATTGAGAGAACCTTGTAGCTAGAACGTTATCCTGAGGCTACCTACATGTCCATAAAATAATCAAAAAATAAACTTTCACACTTGGTCAGACCAGGTTGCAAAGGGACAGTTTGAGGGCCTCTTCTATGTCCTTCTATATCCAGAGTATCTTGATGTGGGTTGCTCTATGAAAGTTGGTTGTAGGGGACCAGGGAATGAGGCTTAGACTGGTAACACACAGATGCATACTGGAAAGAAAAGAGGACAGCAAATACACAAAACTATATAAGGGCAAAATGGGAAATTAATTCTAGGCTAATATTATATCATAAACATGGTTTTGGTTAATTAACTAGGGAGATTTTAAAATATTTCTCCCTGGATTTGAACTTTTGTTTCCTTCAAGAAAGACTAAGCCATAGTTATGTCTTGATTTAGTGATCTCAGTATTATGGAGGTGTTTTACCACAGCCAGGAATAGATCTGCCCTTTACTGTCTGCATGGTACCTCTGAAACAGTAGATCTCAACTTCAGTGCAGTGGAAATGATCCACATCTCTTTATGCTTTATAATCCTTCACTGCTCTGAATTCAAGGGTGAGACACAGCTCTCAGGGGTGAGAGGGAGAGGAGGAGAGGATAAATCCTCCTACAACCAACCTTTTTGTATTTACTCTTGAAATGGAAAATACAGATGTTGCAGACGTACACGTCTGGGACATTGTTTCCATATTTTTGACAGAGACTAATTCTCACTGCTTTTCAGCTAAGTGGCTTAAAATCAACTTCTCTCTGCCTGAAACTCGGAGAGTTTTTTGAAATAAAATCATGTGAATACATTTGCTGATCTTGCAGACTATGTTGTTGTACTTATTTCCTTTCTCTTCTCCCCAGAAGCTTTGCAGGATTCTTGTCTGGGTTATAGGGTTTAGGTTATTTTCTTCTTTCACCACTGTTCCAATGCTCCATTTGCAAAGTGTTTAGATTATAGCAGACACGAACTTCCTCTGTCTCAGAGCCAGCCATGAATCAGGCTGAGAGCTGAGACCACTGGCTGTCAGAGGACCTTGAAAAGCTGCAGCTTTAAAATAACAAGTGTTTGACAGCTCAGTTTACAAAACAGCAGATTGTGACTGTATTGTACTGTGGGGCTATATATGACATAATAACTGGGGACTTAAAGTTATTTAGTCTTTTTCCTCTTGCTATAATTTCCAATAAATAAATCTCTCTGGGACAGGAGGTCTGGTGAGTTGTACAATGCTTGCATTTTCCTCACCACAGCTTATCCCCTCTCTTCTTTATTTTACATGTTAGAAAAACCCTCAGTGCCTGGTAATCACAGTTTTAGAATGTTTCCTGCTGAAAGAGACAGGCTAATGTAAAGATAAATACATACATTTTTGGTTTTTTATTAGTGAAGGTATTCATTATAAGTCTTCCTCTCAAAAACTCTTTAGAAACTTCTTAATGGACAGAGCTTAATATTGTGTATTTGGAGTGTAACATAAGCAATTATTTTTAAGGTTTTAAATGGTCCTTTTGAAAAACTGCTATGATCACAGGATTACTGTGAGTTTTATTTGTCAGAATCAGTGGTCAGAGGTTGCATAAACGTGGATTCATATGCTCTGAAAAAAGCTGAGGTGAATAGAATGTGACTACTGGAATGTTCTTCTTTCTCCAGTCATAAAATATGATGGAATGAATGAATAATTACTTTACATAAACATATTTGCTAAAAGAGAACAAACTATTTTTTCTGCATTCCCACTTCAATATAGAAATGGTAAAAAAATGCCAACATTTTCTTGAACTTATTTTCTCTTTACTAATATTTAGGCTTCCAAAGAAACCCAAGAGAGATGCTTACTCAGTTTCATTAGACATTCAAATCCCTTTGCTTTTGAAATCCCATGTCTAATTTTTATTTCATTTTTTTTTCTTTGAAGACCTTGACTCTTTAGATTCTGTTTGCACTAATTTTTACCGTAACCTTAAAATAGACATAATAAATTTATTTTACAGACAAATCTGCAAGACTCTCAGCTTAAAACTATTTATAATTGAAAATTAATTTTATTCATCCTGTTCTGTGGAAAAAAAGGATATTGGGTATGATAGACTCCATCCACAAAGGTTGTACTGCATAGAACAGGCATGGATTAATTTTAACTTCAGCAATCTTCAGTTGAGTTCATCATTTTAAGCTCCATCTGTAGTCTATGAAAAGAAACTGGCCTTATTAGGCCATGGTTTCACTGACCTGTTTTAAGTGTCTACTTCAGGATGAAATGAATCACAACCTGAACTCCACTGTCTACATTGAATAGATCTCCATTGACTGTCAGAGGGACCCAATTGTGTTGACATCTAAACTGAGCCCAAGTGTCCTTAAAGTCTATGAGAATTTTCAGCCCTGAGGAGGAGAGCATTTTAAGCTTCTCATTGTCATCAATATCAAAACGAAGGACACCTAGAGGTATTAGCTGTCCTTATAGAAGAACCACAGTGAAGCATATGGTTTAAACCCTGTTAGGATTTTTGAAGATGATATAGAGCACACAAACATGTCTTATGGTTCTGATACCTGGACTAACTAGGTGTACACAGGGATAGTACTGTAGATGTGGCCTTCAGATTTGATAAATGCAGAAAATAACTAAAAGCTACTTTCACTTGGATTTCTCACTCTAAGACCTTACACAAAACTTAAAATCTTAACTGAGGCTATGGAGTAAATAACATTAGAAGGGTAGGACCGAGATGCCCTTTCTTTGACCCTTTCAGCTTCAGGTAATGCTTGCTGAACCTGATGGCTTCTGCACATCTACTAATAAATACTAAAAAGTATTGCTACTATTGCAGGCTCATATACTAAATCTGACTAGCTAATTAGGATCAGCTATTTTTGCAAGTTTAAGAACTGCAGTACTTAATCTGCTCTTGCAGTTTTACAGCCATATCCTTAAATGTATTTAAGTATCCAGCTTCCACTAAAATAGCTGTTGTGATTAAATGGCCTAAATACTTTTGCAGATCTAACCTCTGGATTCTCTTCCTGGCTAAATTCCCTGAGATTTTTGTAGTCAGTACCTCTGAAAGTGATTTTAAGTACTTGTCTACTAGATCCAAGTTCTTGAACTTAATATATTTGGCATAATCTGTCTATATCTGATTTTTTATATTTACCTGAATTAAAAAAAAAAAAAGTTACCTGTATTTTTGTAGTCCAGTGAGGGCTTTTATATACTCTGAAATGTTAATAGTACATGTTTTGAATAACGTTGATACAACAGTAGGAAACTACACCACAACCAAGAGGAAACAAAAGTAGTTTCTAATACTTCATTTTTTGCTTTTCTTGTTCAGAATCATATTATTTTTAGAATACACCTTAAAGGCTTACTTTAAATGACTTTTTGAATGAATAATTTTTCTGGGATTTATTCAATAGTCCTTTTCTGTATTCAAAAATTGTTTTAATTTTTCTATAATATTTGTGTGATTAGTTGATTTTTTCCCCCAAGCTCTACACTTGTGAATACGGCTTTAAAAATAATTCTTCCTATCCATTTAGAGAGAAACAATCTATAAATATGCCTATGCACTCTCATGGTTTTAGTGCTTGACAGTTTTATTAAAAGCAACAAGTACACACAGTCAGCATTGTTTCTGTGATGTTACTTGCCCTTGTCTGTAAAATATCAGCAAAGAAAATGAGACATTGGGGTTTCAATTTGCCAAATGTGAGAAGTTATAAAAACAATTTTCCTATATAACATATTTATGAAGAAAATGTACTACAAGGATAAGAAGTTTGAAAAACTGGCATATTTAGAACCAATTACCATAGAAGTTAATTTCTTGTGAACCTTCAAGATCATGATATTTCTTGTTTTTGTACTCAACCTTTATTAGAAAAGAGATTTCTGCTTCCCACAGTCTTTTCACTGCTTTTACACACCATTTGTATTGCCAGACAATGTGGAAACTAAGAGCCATAAAATTATTAGAATTTATTTAACTGACCTTTATTTTAACTAACTTTACTAATCTAAAAAAAGGTTTCTGGTTCAAACTGGTCATCAGGTTCCTGTTGTAGTCAGAGAAGGCATCCAGAGAAGAGCAGTGAGCTCCCAGGTCTTTGATAACTCAGTGCAGACTGGGTCACCCAGCTTCTGAGCCAGTCTGGGTCAGAAGAGCCTGACCACTCTCTGGCAATGGAGAGTAAATGCAATAATTCCTAGGAAACAAAACCCCACTCAAAAGAGTAATTCCACTGAATATTTTACTGGTGGATTGAGCACAGAACCTAGCACACATTGAGTGCTTTCTCCCCTCCTCAGAAGACAGCTCTTGGGAAGACTTATCCTTCTACAGTGGCCACCATCCTCAACCAAAGCTTAAATGGTCCATTGTCTTTGCTGTTCTACAGAATTACTTTTTATTTGTGTCTTTTTTTAATGCAATTTTTTATTTGTAAAAAGAAAAAGAAGCCTCAAGCCAATGAATTAGGAAGAAGAGAGTCATCCTTAATCTTCTGATTTTGGAAGTGAGAATAAACTATTGTGGGAATTAAAATTTGTTTGTTTGCTTTTGTTGATTCGTTTTTTAGTGTCTTATATTTTTATTTTTTTATTAATTTTTAAATTTTTTTAAAATCAAGGTTATATTAGGTTCTTCCCCTTTAAGAAGTTCATAGGAGCATTGAGAGGAAAAAAAAAATGAATGAAAAATAAAATTCCAAGACTTTGAGATGAGAGAAATGAGGAGAAAAAAAATAACACTAAACAGAAACAATTTTTAAACTCTCCCTTCAGTAAAACTACACTGAAAACTGTATGTGGGGAGATTGGTTGGAGTTCTGCTAAATTCATTAACCTTGAGAATGTCCACAGAAGTCATAGGATAGGCTACCCAGGACTGAACTAGGCTTCAAGTCTTTCCCAGGGTAAAGCTTTTCCAGCCCTTGCAGCACGATGTCAATGCAAAGCTTTTCCCAAACTTCCTGGAACAGTTACAGGCAAATCACTGGAGACATGAAAAGTATCTGGAGCCTCAGCCAACAGCATTCCTGTATGAATACTGGTATCTCAATTTACTCTTTATTTTTCTTAATTGGTATTATGCAATTTCAAAGATCTACAGCCAGCTAGACTAGGAAAAATAAAATAAAGCAAGACCCGCGCTGAGAGTGACAGTAACCCTTCACCACACAGTAGACATAATTTTCTACTGCAAACTCCATTTACTGCAAACTAGTTTATGGCAAAGACTCTCCTTCAGTCTTCTGAGATGTTGTAAAAAGTCACCAACCCCCCAGATTATATCTCATCTCTGTTTTGTAGAATGAATGTTTTAATTCACTGGAGCAACAGAATAAACCACAATTGCATATATTTTAGACTGAGGGTATGCTTCCTTAAAAATGTATCCTATTTTAGCATGCAAATGTCAGGTTCCTAAAACAAACAATCCATAGACTACATGATTATTACTTTATATTTTGCGTATGCTGTCAAACCTTCCAATAGCATTTTAAAGAAGTACCTCAAAGTACTGCTGTTGTGAAACCTTTTGGAGATAATCTCAGTAATCAGGAACATCTGACTCTAAAAGAGAAGGTTATAAAAGGCACAGAGGGCAGCTTAGCGTGTAATTGTCTTTTAGAGATAATGGGAATTGGGCATGCAGCTCCCATTTGTACCTCACAGAATCTCCCCTAGAGAGATCCAAGAGCCTGTGGTTATGTGGGATCTACCAACAGAACAAGAGGGTTGCCTTGGGAGAGCTTTTACCTTGAAAGCAAATTCTGTACAAAGGAATCAGGCAAATGTGTGTAGATTTGGCCTCATGGGAGCAATTCCTTAACTCCTTTCCTGCACTTTGTGTCCCTGATATTATCACTCATAAGAAGTGGTTGAGGATAGCAGAGTTAGAGAATTTTCCTTGTACTCCTAACACATTAAAATATTAATCATTCTGTGAGCAGTCAGTCCCCTGCTCCCGCTAATCATTTGCTGCAATTCTGCTTTGGAATTCAGTGTTCCTGGCAATTACAGCTGCAGCCAGACCTGGGTCTGATCCCTTTGCTGTCTTCCCTGCCCTGTTTGTCAGCTGTGCTGGACAGTGATGGTACAGCTGCTCTTGTGTGGCCACTCAGGCTGTTTCTTCCAAGGGACTGAGCTGTGTTCCCATCCCTTGGCATCCTTCATCTCATGGCCTACAAGCAACAGTGGGCTCTTTCTTTTTGCTTGGAAACATATTCAGGCTTTAGGTTCTCTGCACTACTCTGCAGAGGATGCTTCCAAAGCCTAGAGGTTTTTTCAACTCAACCGAAATCCAGCTCAATATTTTTCTTGGAATTTGTTTGTTTTGTTTTTCTATCTTCTAATTTTCAGAACTATGCCACCAGCTGTGTTCAGGTGTTCTCAAATATTTCAACATTAAGATTTTAGAAAGGTGGCTTTAGTTTTGTACCAAAATGGCAATCTTTGCATAAACAATAGCAATACTGTGGGGAAAGATGCCAGATGAAAGGATTAATCATACTGGATTTTTTGGTTTGTCTTTGTGCTGCAGACCTGTCACAGAGTCTCAGATGTGGAACAGTAGTCCACTGCAAGAGGTACTCTGTACACAAAACAAGAAAGTAGGTCTTGATAAACTCAGCAACACTTACTGAAATCTTAAATAAAAGAAAAAGTCTTGTAGGGACAACCTCTGCCCTTGTTTAGAAACAGTGATTCATTGTGATCAGTTACCAAATTTGGCCTTAAACATAGTCCATGTATTTTCACTGTATATGTCTGGTTTATGTATTTTAACTGTGTTTGCTTGACAATAAAGGCAGAAAAGTCTTCCTCTTGAATTTAGTGGAAGTGTTGGCTCTGACCTCTTTTAGAAAAGAAACAGACCAGGAAAAGATGATTGTTTTCTGTCTTGAATTCTGTTATTATTCCTAACTCAAATTGTAATTCTTAATTGCCCTGGTATAATTGGACTGCATGCACAATTTATTTTTTTTTGAAGGAGAAAGCTCACAAGGTCCACAAATCAATTAGACTTCTGTGAACGCAGAGGGAAATGCAAATCTGGAGAAGTCAATACACCCTGCCACTCATTGCTCATTTTTTTAAAAGACTTGCCTCCAAACCTTCTCAAATGCATATCACAATAGGAAACATGGATGTGAAACTAAAATACATGGAAACAACAAGACAAAGAATGAAACTGGCAAAAAGCTGGAATACATGCAAAAGCTGTAAAAATATGAGCAGGGAACTGTGAATCAGCGAAGGAGTTGGAGGAGCCACAGAACAATTCAGCTATTGCTTTCAAAAATGAATTTTTCTTACTGTTTCCAAACTTGCCTAGGTACTGAAGGGAGACCCCAAAACAGAGGACAAGCAATGAAGATTGCTGATGGAAAGAATCAGGGACAACTGGGAGCTAGACCTGCTGTGGGATTACTTTCCTGCCCTCAGTCCAACTGCTCCAGCCTGCAGCAGTTGGATGTGAGCCTCTCTCTGCGCCAAGATTGCTGCAAACAGCTGGAGGGACACCCATCCCCCTTCCCCTCCTCTGCCAGCAGAACTGACAGTTTTAAATTCATTAAATGTGGGTGAGAGAGCAAAAAAAAATTTTCACTGCTTCTAGGCTGACATGAAGATGTCTGAACTGGGAGTTTTTTTAAAATTTTGAGCAGAAAAACGTAGTGACTGATAAAGAGCATTCTCGGAATTAGGAGTTTTGCTTTGAGTGTCTCCTCCAGTGTGGAGGTTTGCAGATGAAACTCTGAAGCAGTAGATTAGAAATATTGTAGAAGAGAGGGTTTTGTGGAAGATGAAGTGAACATTACCAATTTCAAACAAAAATGTGATATGGTGGTATTTCTGAAGGCTGAGAGAAATGTTATCTGGTGGTTCCTTCAGCTGAGGCTTAGTGATGGAAAATCCCCATCTTGGAATGCAGAGTGGAGAATAAAAATAGTTGTTGTGCTTTAAATCACCTCTTATGGTCACATTAACACCATAAATTCCGATGCCTGGTAGACACATGCAGATCCGTGGGTGAGTGATTAATAAAAAAATAAACCCCCACTCAATTATTTTCTCCTTTTTTGTTTTAATGACTCATCTATATGCTTAACACAATGCTCTGAGTGAACATTTACTTTTTTCTTTAATGAATTTGTAATAGGATTTTTTATTTTCAAGTTCCAAAGCATATTATAAATGGATTTGAACTCCTATGAAGCCATTAGAAAGCACGTGACATTTGAAAACTAAATTGGTAAATTAAGAATCAAGGTCACAGCAGAAAATATACTCTTTTAAATTATTACATGCCTTATTATTAACATTACATTTACTATGAGAATATTAATAATTATACAGACATATCTTTGTGAAATTCTATAAAATCCATCTAGAAATTCAGTTTTGGTCTTCCATGTCACAGCAGTTATAGATTTACTCGCTCTGAAGCCAGAAAGACAACTGGATGATCCAGTCTATGCCATTGTATAATGTTTCATATAGGCTCTTTATCACTAATATTTCCATGATGGGAAGCTTCTTATGGCGCTGTAGCACATCCCCTAGAAAGATGTGCTGCCTTAATGTCAGGGTAAGCAGTAGAGCAAAACACTTACAGGCAATACCTTGACTTTGAGAAGCTTCATTTCAGTTTTACAATCTCCTGCTTGGTAACATCAGGACATTCTGGTGCGTGGTGTGTCGTTCAGGCTGCCAAATGACCTGAGTCAGGAATGTTCCTTGGGAACAAACTTCCCAGTGACACCTGTGATCTCAGTCAGGGTTTAAAATAAGAACTGCACAGGACTAAAGCCAGTGTAGAAACCCACAAGCCAAGGAGGCTTGCACTTAAAACACTTAACAAATGAGTAATGCTCCCTAGTGGGTAAGGTCCCCAAGCAAGCACAGGCAAGAGACATTGGGCTGAGCAGAGGATTTTGCAGTGTATTCTTCTCCTTTAAGCCTTTTGGCACATTTTGCACTATTTTTTTGTTGTTATCTTTACATTTTTTCTTTCCTTTTTCTGGTGGAAACATTTAGTATCTTTCCTCAAGAGAGCTCTTTCCCTTGTTATTACTTCAACTTATAAATATGAAGTGAATGTTGCCCAAATCCTTCTATGTACTGAGTTACATTGAACTTCTAGAGAATCTTGGTATGTGTGGGAGGAGATAATTCCATTGTTTGGAGGAGAAAGTATTTTGGTAGCATAAGAGTCAGAGTTGATTCTTTGGCACAACTTAAAGCTAGTGTCAGTTGCAGGTCAAGACACATAATATTTTCTTAAATTATACTAATTTTACATTTCTATTTTATCCTTTGTGCTTTTACCACAAACTTAGAGTAGTTTGCAGACAACTCTAATACTGGGATACCTCTGCCTTCTTTCTCCTGTGGTGTTTTGTTGCCTGTTGATTTAGACCTGCATCCAGTTGTTATCCACAGTCAACTGTGCTCACTCACATCGTTATTCATGCTTCAGGCACTTTCACCTCTGGACATTGTAGATATGTTTTCTACTATTCAAAGGCAAACATAACCCCTCACTCCAAACTAAAACCAACACATAAACAGAAATTTCAAAAAGGCAAGTTGCTTGCTGGATCGTACCAATTCTGACATGAAGATAAGGTGCATGGAAATATTTCTTTCCCTTAGATCCCTGAATGGACATTGCATCTAGGGTGAGCTGTTTGCCTTTGTGCAAACATCCATAAGACTCCATATGATCTCTCACTTTCAACATGTAATCACGTTTTTATAAAAATAATTTTTAAATATTTTTTCCTCAGACATTTGATATTTGACTAAAATGGATTTCTGAAATTATCTGAGCCATATCCCATAGAAAAAATGTGACATAAAATAGCACATCATCTATATCACATCTTCTACAATTGCTCTTTAAATCTTGGATGGGGATACTGGGTGCTCATCCCACTGCTATTCTCTCTCAGTTCTGGAACATGCTCAGCTACATCCCATGGTTCCTCCCTTTCAAGCCAAAACGAGAAAGGTCAGAGAGGGAACACTAGAATACTTGTTCCTCTTGTGTCAGCTTTGCTGATGTGGGATTCAGATAACTGCAGAACTCTACCAGACAGCTACAGGAGATTTTCTTCTTAAAGATGGAGCAACAATTCCTGCTATAGTCCAGCGGCTAAGGAACACAAAAAATTTAGCAAAAGATGACATGAACAGTTCAGCCAGGAATGGAGAGGAAAAAATGGCAGATTTTGCATATCTCTCAAATATCTTGAAGCAGAAGACTGAATGTGAATGCAGATGTGCATCACTAATTTGATGGCATGAAAAAGTGCCAGATACAGGAAAAGCAGTTTCATTTGTTGCTGCAAGAGTCTTTGTTGTTCAAACAAGCATGTGCGTAATGGAGACTTCAGTGCTATTGCTGGCATTTAAACCGACTGGAATTATTTTCTCACAGCCTTTAACAAGGTGTGATTATTAGTTTGATCAGTAAGCAGGGCTATAAATGTTAAAAAGATTTTCCAAATAAAAATTCTGGTTTTGGTCATCATATTTTTTATGTGACCTGGAGCAATACATTGGGGAAGTTGCATTCAGTCAGCTCATGCTGAATTGCAGTGAGTGTCCTTCCAAGCATAGCACTCACACCACCAGTCCCATAAAACACTAAGCACATGATAAACATGCTATACCAAACACAGGACTCAAAAATCAATGTATTTTTGAATCCGCTTTTGTACTTGCACTTTGGAAAGTGTATTCCTTATTACTTCTTTCCTCTGTCTTTTTCAGCCTCACTTGGACTTTCATGTTATTTTCCACACAACTCAGCAGTTTTTTGGGGTATTCATAGCTTCATACCTACACCAGAGACAAACACCAACCTTTATTTAACAGAAAATTGTGCCCTAAATGCTAGTTCCTTATGTCTGTACTGTATATCTCACAGGTTTGAAACTTTATATATATGTATATATGAAATGATGAATGCTTTTATCCAACTTTTCCACTGAGAGGTTAACCTTGAATACTGTTTCTTTACTATTTAAAGCATACTTCCTTCCTGGGGAAATTTGTCTGTGGGCAGATTATTACTGAAATGTCTCTCTTAATGCATACCCTAATTCATTTGTATATCAATCTGCAAGCATGCAAGTTATTACCTACACTATAATTTTGAGAGGCTAAGATGATGCTAAGTAGTCCTGGCTCAAATCTATTTCCAGACTCTCTGTAAGTTTTTTGGCAGTCAGAAGAATGTTTGTATTCAGATAAGTTAGTGATTGGTAGAATTTTGGAGATCTCTGACCAGAATTTTCAGCACATTAGATACAAGACAGACAGGGAAATCAATGGAGCACTGCATATAAGCCAGTTATTTATTTCATCTTACCTGAAAATTACTGACTTGTATGATGGGAATGTGCCATCACAAAGCCCTCATCCTGCAACAGCCCTCAGCTGAATCAAGGGCACAGCTTTACTAAGGATATGTCCTATGGCCATGGTAAAAGGCAAACTTCGACCCCAGAGCTGAAAATCTGCATCAAAAAGTGTGCTTTAACCCATTTGGGGGTTCCATGGAACCCCCTTCTTAGCAGTGTGGCTTCACAATTTTCAAGGGGTAGATGCAGAATTACCTCAGGCTTATATTTTCATTTGCAAAGAATTATCTGTTTTCACTTTTTGGCATTACTTTTTGCCCTTCATCATGATCCCTCTTTTTGATTAAATGTTCCATGATTTTATATGGCCTTTACATAGCCACAGCAAAGGAGCATTTAAATTTAAATAGTTTTGGAGAGCAGGTTGGCTTTCTATCCATCTGCTTCTTCCCACTGGGCTCACTGTGCTGCCTTCCTGCCTGAGGGGTCTGCTGTTAGACCTCTGGCAGAATCAACTTTCCACAGCTGAGTTTCCTATGGAAACTTGACTTCCCTGAGGAAACAGGGAGAGAGCAATAGCAAAGTAGGGAAACCATGTTATTGTCTGATGAAGCAACTCAGCAGTGACAAGTGCTGCTGGAAGGGTGCTTGGTCAGCTTGGATTTGCCCTGGCTGATGGATTTGCCCTTTTCACCCTGCACATCCTGCAGAAAACTGTCCTGCTGCCCCAGGTGCTGGCACAGTAATGCTGGCACAGGAACTTGTGCTGCTGGCACATGTGTGTGTGGAAACAATGCAGAGATACCCTGTGCCCTGTCAGAGACAGAGCAGAGGTTCACACTCATCCAGCCCCAGAAGTGAGAGGTTCCCCCACAGCAGGTGTCCTTTCTGCCCTGCCACCTCCTCCTCCTCCTCCCATTAGGTTTGCTCATAGCTACTGGAAATTTTGTTTTCTCTTGTTCAGTGCTGGTGTTTCAAGACACTGTAAAGACCGATAAGATTTTGCATCTGCTTCCTTAATTTATCCTGTAACTTCCCTTGAGGAATAAAGTCAGATTTCAATCAGAGATTCAATTTGCAGCCTTACTGTTGGAAGTTGGTCAGGGCTCAGGGACTTCTGAAGCTGCATGTGGGAACCTGGGGATATAGTGAAAAGGTTGCTTCAGTATGTCTCAATTTCTGTTTGCATTAAAAATACAAATGCCTTGTCATTATCTGCTCTGATTGGGTTACTTTTATTGTGTTTGTCACTGTCTATTAATTGTTCTTTAAATATAAGAATGAGTAAGTTTTGTAGGACTTGTCACATTTTAATCAGCCATGAAGGCTGGGTCAATTCAAGACATAATAAAACACATGAGAAGAAATAAAAAGTTTTTCTTAAGAATGATTCTGAAGGAGAGGTAGTCTTTACTGTTCTAACTTTTCTTCTGTGACATCTCTCTAGGTAGTTCATTAAACTGAAAATTATCCTAAGTGGTCAATCTTTCTATCCCTTCAGGTATTGAGACATTCTTAATGACAGGTTCATTTTTGGTTTTGGTGACAGAAAAATAAGGTTGCCAAAATGATAAAGACTGAAGTCACATGGACCTACACATTTACACAGCAGTTTTCTTTTCCAAACGTTCTTCCCCTTTGTTATTGGTACAAACTCATATGTTGAATAGGTTGACTTATTCGACTCTGTATGTACTGCAGGCAACTCTAATAAAGCCACACACCTAGTGGCTAAGGCAGTTCAGAGATAGCTACACAAACCTTAATGAACTTCTGTGGTTAATTACCATTTTCTGGTGCCCATTTCTCAGCCTCCCCTTCTCTGTGGTGTTACCCCCTTCACCTAAGCAAGATAACATCAACACTTACACTGAAGTGACAACCACAGGAGCAGAAGCATAGCCACTTTCAAATGTAAGAGGTTTAATATATGAGCCTTTAAAGGATCATGATCCTCATCAATAAAAAACCCAAGACAGTGCAATGATTTATGAAGGAATGGCTTTGGTCCTAAAGTATACAGAAATCCATCTAACTATCACCTTCATGAGCTCTTCATTCAGCAAACCTATCAAGGCAGACAAAAGTCAGCGTCTATTTTCTTAGGCTAATTCTGAGCCACCAAAAAACTGGGCCCAAAAGCCATGTACAAACAAAAAAATGAATTTTTTTACATAATGCATACTAAATGTGCAAAAGCACATTAATGACTCAAAAAACATTAAACAAGAGAGCTATCTCAGGGTCAATTCTGTTCCTAAAGGGATGTTTAACAAAAAAAAAATTTGTCAGAGAAACAAACAAAACATAGGTGTTTCAGTAGAGTGCTGGCTTAGTAGTTATGACTCCTGCTGCCTGACCCTCCACAAATGGGTGGTTCCTCTTCACCTTTGATTTGCAGGCTGTGTAAAACCATGACATGACCCCAGAGCCAGAGGAGTAACACCTGCCCGAGCTACCTCTCTTTAAAACAATGAGCACAAATGCAGCTGAATAGATAAAGGGACTTTATCTCATGTCCCTGAAATGTTGCTCACCAGCCGGAAAACCAGATAGAGGTTTTGGGTGATGCATGCCTGTCAGCTGTGAGCTGTACCATCAGATGAACTGCTGCTAATTACATAAAAACCTGTGAACAACTACCAGATTATTGTAGACTTAAATCACTGGTATTGAGCAAGGAAAGATTCAAACAAAAGGCTTTCATGTGAAAGGTTACAGCCAAAATAATGGTTGTCCTACAGGATGCTTCCTCTGGGTTTATCTTTTCCCCTTCTTATTGATGGGTAGAATTCTTGGAAGTTTAAAGTTTTTAGGAATTTTAGGAGAGCTTTTTCTAGTATCCTATATTGTTTCCTTTTCAAAATTACAGCAGTTTTAACACGGACTTATCTTTCTTTTTTTGCAGTCTGAGGGATAATTCTTGTGTTATCATCACAGCTACTGGCTCCCTTGCTTGTATGCTTAAAAAAGAAAAAAAAAGGACTGATTTTCTTTCTTTTACTGACCATCTATTTCTTTGACTATTAGGCATGTAATACTTTGAAAGTTAGAGTAATAATACACCCTTTTATAGAAATCTATATGTTAATATAGGAACTGCTGTTCCTATATTTTAAAATTCCAAAGAAATTTCTCTATCAGAGAAATATGTCTAGGACACTATTCAATGTTTAATGGTTCTCTAGCCAACGAATTTGAGAGTAC
Source organism: Catharus ustulatus (assembly GCF_009819885.2). Taxonomy (NCBI): domain Eukaryota; kingdom Metazoa; phylum Chordata; class Aves; order Passeriformes; family Turdidae; genus Catharus; species Catharus ustulatus. Next base: position 12,727,043 of record NC_046221.1, on the reverse strand, counting down.
CCATTTAATTATACAAACAAAATATTTTCCTGGTAAGAGAAGAACTAGTTTTCTAAGTTTTATTCTGGAATATATATTTTTACTCTGTTATATCTTCCCTGTTCAAAACCAGAGGATTATAATATTAATCCAAGACAAGCCGTAGTGATTCAGGCACACTGTCACAATGCTCAGCTAAACAAAGAATTATTGATGTTCACCCTCTAAACACTCCAAAAATAAACCAAGTTTTTTTGAAGTTACTCATAAACAGCTTCTACTAGGGCTTCAGTGGACATGAACTCCCAAATATTTTAAGTTCCAAATATGTGAAAATGAGTCCAAGATTGACTATGAATGATGAATTTTGACTTAGATATGATTGAACTTGAAAGAAAGCATCTGTTATTGTTTAGCATTGTTATTGCTACTTCCATCAGTAGCAAATAATCCAAATTTGAATACACAGAATTATTGTGTTCAAAGAAAGAAGAAGGGAAGACAGGAAGGGTGAACACAGAAAACCGTTCCCTCAAATCCAGAATTCTAACCTGTAAAATCCTGCTTCAACACAGTATCATACTGAGGCTCATTTGAAATGAATGGTGCAAATCTGACTAGAAATAATTCTACAGAAAGTAGTATGTCGTTTAAAAATGGTTATTGCCTAGATGTGTGGAAATATGATGAGATAAATTGTTCTTTTAGTGACGTGAGACTACAAGTGGAGTAATACTCCAGCACTCCACTGCAAAATGCTGCCAGCAGTGTGGATTTGTATGTGCAAGACAAGAATCAAGTCTCACTGGCCTCATGGACCAATGCTGAGCTGTTTCTCAGAACTTTTATTGTGACACACACATGACAGCTGCAGATAGTGCTGTTGTATACACAAATCCCAACATCCTCAGGCAGATTTATTTCCAAACTCTTGTAAACGAAGAATGAAAAGCTAAACTTCAGACACCCTTTTCCAAGCTGTTTTGTTTTGTTTCTTTCATCACACACTGCTCAAGCACAGCTATCAGCTGTCTGTGTGGCTTGTCTGTGCCAGTGCTGCTGGGTGTAGACTGTGATCACTCCCTGAAAGGGAATTGCCATTTCTGGCAGTGGCACTGGAGTGACAGTCATGGGGAGTAAATGTGTAACTGCTGCAGGTGGCAATGGAGCTAGCATGAGTGAGGAGACAGACTTCACCTCTGAGATGAAATCTTCTGAAAATAGAGTGTCTGTCCTTCCGCACATTCCTGGTATTCTTTTCTTCTTGTCTTGTCTGTAGAAAATACTGTATCATACCATTACTTTTTGAAAAACAAGATAAAAAAAAAGACTGCATATAGTGTGATTAAGAATCAGAGTACAAAAAAAACTATCACAAAGCCCAAAGAATGAAGATTTAGGTATAAAATGACTGATTTTTGAGAGTCTAAACTCAGGCAACCCCTCTCTCCTCTTTATGATGACAGTGGATTTAGACTTGATTGGGGGTGATGAAACTCACTTATCCATTCTTAGTGAAGATACAGTATGGAAGATACAGTATTGAGTAATACAGTTTATATATTGAATGTAATGTTTCAAAGTCTGTACTCAATAAGTCCTTTTAAATTAAAAGTGATGTGCCCATAACATGTAGTATAGGTCAGATTGAAGATTTAACATGTAAACCTCCTCCTGTCAGTACTTCACAGTAATATCTACCAAAATCTTCAGTTTGCACTGTGCCTACTGTGTTTGTACAAGGGGAAAGAATAAGAAGTATAAAAGAATAAGAAGTATAAAACCAATAGAAAACTCCAACTTGTTTTTGCAGATTATTCTTCTGCAGTCATGTATAATTTATTTCATTCTTTTGCACTAAAAAAGCAAAGGGTAAAACACATGTTCTTGCAAATGGGATGCTTTCTTCTATCTTACTTTCTCCTTTGTCTCCCATCTTCACTGCAATCAATATCAGGATCTCAGATCATGTTTATTCACTTTAAATCTTGACCAAATCTGAAAGGAGTTGAGGGGGAGGTGGAAGGATAAGATTTGTTACCCAAAGAAATTTTCTTTGCTGAATATCAAAAGCCTGCAGCAAGCAATGTGGGAGAGCTTTGAAAGAAAAAGTCAGAGCAATCCTTTTAAATAGAAAGTTTGAGGCACTGCTGTCATGTTCTTACAGAAACCAAAATGGTGCTTTCTGTCTGAAAGGAATGCCTCAAAGTGGTACTGGAAAGCAAGAGGTGTGAAAAACAAAACCTTAAGGGTTCAAAGTCAAAGAGACAGCTATGATCCAGTAACTTGGTTAGTTTTATAGGGGAACTCTCAAGGAGTTTCTGCATCAGATCCAGTTTGTACTACTGATTAATTTCTGTTCTGGCCATTAAAATGAATGGGAGGTTGAATTTAGCAGGAGCACAATCAGACCAGGCTGAGTTCTTTTAAATATCCTTCTACCTCACCCCCTCTGAATAGCACAATGTTAACAAACCTCTTCAGCTTCCTCTAATCCTAAAGGGAATTTCATGTCGGTTAAAGCTCAGTGTATTTATTAGGGCTGTTCATTTTGCATTTGAGGAAAGAATTTCACAGCTATATTTCTAAAGATTTCAAGTTGACTAAACAATGGCAGCCACTGTTGACATCAGAAAGCACTGGCAGCAGACATGTAGCAACCAGAGCTATATATTATGTATGCTGTGTAAACCTTTACTCTCATGCTAAACAGCACTTAAAAATGCCATCAGTGTTATACCATATATTTCTCACAGAGCTCTATTGTATGCACAAATGCCTTCAACAGCTTGCACTGCCATTCCTGGAACAGTCCTGGACAAGACGAACTTTTAGAAGAACATTTTATCAGTGACCAGATCTAGTGAGCTTAGTAACAATAATTCAAGAGAGGCAAGAGTTAATGCAGAAGGAATGGCACATTTCCTGAAAGACTTCTGCCTTCTGCCATGGACTATTTCACTCAGACCTCCCACAGAGTCAGCTTTCTAAAACTGTGGGTTTCTTTCTATTCCTAATTTAGAACCCACAGAACACTGAAAAGTCAGATGCAGTATCCTCTCTCATTTTTCTCTCTGTCCTAGCACTATGAGCCTATTCTGAATTTGGTCCTTTCTTGCAAAGTCCTTTAAAAAATCTTGCAATTTTCAGTGGGATTTAAAGACCTAATGCTTTTACCAGCTGCTGCTGTTAAAAAAGCAATTAAGAGCTTCCTCCTGCAGCCTTTTCTCCAAGCAGTGAAAAACAGGATGATTTCTGAGAACCTTAATCCAGGGGAAATACCTGCCAGGAAAAGTTGGGTGGCAGTGGGGATGGGGGTGGGGAGGTGTGGGGAAACCACTCTGAAGGGAGTTGGAATAAAAACTCAGACACAGGATTGAACCATTAATTCTTTATTCTTTCACTGAATCTGAAGAGACAACTCAGATGAGCTTCAAAATGGATAAATGGGACTATATTTCACTTCTCTAAAATATTCTTCAATTTTTCAGTGGAATAATTCCATGTTCCTGACAAATTGCATAAGGAATCACATCGTTTTTCTGCTGGGCGAAACAATAATGATACATGTTTCAAATGTTGTTTATAGCGTTTAAAAGAAAATGTCCTACATTAAAATTTCAACATCTGAACCCTGCAGACATTTTCTGTTGTGCCATGAAAATGCTTTTAAAGAAGAACACATCTTCACCTTAGGACTGAAAGGAGTACAATGGAGAGAATAAAAAGACTCTTAGTAAGAACTAATCACAGCCATGTTTTGGTCCAGTATCACTCAGATAAGATAAATCCTCTAGGTTTGTTTCATTAATCACTCCATCTGTGTTCCTATGTTATAGGTCTTCCACTCTATCTCCCCATTTCAAAATGAAGCTTCATGGTTTGTGAAGCAAATGGTGGAGGAGTAAATGAAGATTCAAAACACTTTCTTGGGCAGCAACAAGTTACCCCAGATTATCTGGTGTGCCTGAATCTGCATTTTTTGATACAATAAGTGAAGGTTAAAAGAAGAAATATGTTGTTTAACTGACTTTTACTTTGGCTACCACACAGCAAAAGCCACTAAGGAGGGAAAATTGATATGGGTTGATTAAAAAATTTCCCTATCTTCTTTTTCACTCTTCAGAACAAGTCTTGTCAAATACATTCTTTACCATCTACAAGAACAAGCAAACGTGACTGCATATCTGAGAGGACTTTCATTTCACTGTGATCATGAGCTTCTGTGTCCTTTGTTTCCCTGTCCTACAGTGTGCTGTGACAGGCTGTCTGAGTACATCCAATTCAGAAAGAAAATGAAGGGCCAGATTTAACAGTGTGCTAGAAGAAATCTAGTATTCAATAGAAGCAGTACATGACAAGTGCACAGTTGTGACTGCCATGCTGGTGTCTGTGGAAAGCTGAAATAGTACACAAAATTCAGCAGTGTCAATATCTACCTACTGAAAAGCATGCAGGGTTTGTAAGATGACCTGTTATGTTACAGAATTCAGGAGATTGGGGCAGGAGAAAAGAGAAGACACATGACAGATATTAAAAACCAACCAATTTTGTGTTATCTGCAAATCTGAAATCACAGAGTATATGAAAATGAACATTATTGACGGTACTTCAAAAGGAGTGATTGAAAAATTATGAACCCTTTGGAGTATCTAGAGAACTTGTAAAAACAGCTTAAAAGGTAGGCTGGAAAGAGGGAGGAATGCATACATAATCATAAGGGAATTATACAGCCTCCTGGCAAAAATCTCTTCCTTGGTTGGAAAATATCACAGAATTTAAGCGGAAGTGAAATAAACTCTATCAAACAGCAGTTTAATTTAGCAACAAAAACAACAACAAAGACAAAATCTAAGCTACTAGAGAGAATGTGAGATGCTTCAGCCAGTAAAAATTACAGAACTACATGATATCCATAGAAAAATGGATATAATGACAGAAGTTTTAATACATAAGAAATTATTTTCAAGTCATATTACCAGATCTGTAGTTGGGTGAAAGTTATGGTCCCATATTTTGAAAAAAAAATCTATCATTAGGCTTACAAACTTATCCTTTAAAGGGAATAAAAATTGTAATGAGAGGAATGTCATAGCGAAAACAGTTGTAGGCCATGAAAAAAGAGAAAAGAGTAAAAGAATACAGAAAATAAGAAAAGAAAGTTAAACTGTATGAGTTAATAAGCCAAATTTAGGGCGTGGGAGAAGCTGAAGTCTATTCATGGAGGTGAGTGTTGCATTTTGTCCCTATTATGTCCCATCTCTCTACAAAGCAACCAAGTCCTGATGTATTTTCTTCATTAACAAAAACCAAAAACCAACAACCAACAAAAAAACCTAAAAAACCAACCAACCAACCAAAAAGCTAAAAGGCTTTGGAAACCCCTTATAAACAAAGCTTTATAGTGTGTGCCGCCTGAAAAACTTAATGCATGATTTCATATTAATTGCTAAACCACTGAATTCCTTCATTTACACAAACATAGTGTAAAGACAGGAGATGCACAAATATATGAAAAAACTGAAACTGAACTTCAAAAGATCACTATGACTTTTATCTGAGTGTTGGAATTAGCTGGAAGACGGTTTGAGTAAAGAAAATGGTATAAGAATTCAATTTACCATCAAGAGAATAATCAGTGACATTATTTAATTTTAGGAAGTATTTGCCAGTGATTTATAAGAGGCAAGAGGTAAATCATTCTAAATCAATGACACTGACAAATGTCAGTAACACATGATCTTGTGAGAACAAGCAGCCTCTTCAGAAACAGGACACATCTGAAAAACCATCCAGTACACACACACTGCTTTCCTGTCTGCCAGGCATGTGCCAGGTTTGCTAGAAATTATAGCCTCTAGATACTCTAGATTTTACTTTCATAAAAAAAAAAAAAAAGTCAGTAGATACCTCTTAGTTATTTTTATAGTGCACTTACCAAAGCACTGTACAATTAAAATTTAGTAAATTGCTTGTATTTATAATGTGGCAAAAAGATTCATATATATGTACAAACAAAATTGCTCCCACCTGAGGAACTGGAATGCTTAAATGGCTGACAAGGGCTTGGAATTCAGTTCCCATTGGCATAAGGAGACACGAAAAATAAGGCAAAGTTGCATGTTGGGAGATGCAGCCTTAGTGACAATGGGACTGTGAACTTGGGGAGAGCTTGTTCAAGCTTCCAAGGGGTATTACCTTCCCTCCTAGGCTGTTGTGAGAGGGAGGTGAACCAAAGGCACTGGCAATCATCTGAGACAGTGGGTAACACCAAGAGGCATGTGTAACAACACCTCTCCAAAGTTCACCATGGTGGACACTGGAGGTGAGCCAAGAGCACCATATTCTCTTCTCTGTGTAGCCTTCAGCCTAGCCAGGGCTCTGGTTGCTCACCCAGTCATCTATCCAGCTTCCAGGGACAAGAGCTCTGTCTGGCAATAGTAGGTACATGCACTGAAATTGCTTGGAAAAGTAACAAGCTGTTCCTGCTTATTGCATTGCTCTGGGGATCATCCTTGGCAGAAAACAGGATTGCTCTCCCACCACCCCTGTCCCTGCAGGAAGGCTTTATTCCTCATTGCCGAGTTGGAACTCTGCCTCCGGATGTGAAGGTGTCTTAGTTGGGGTTGTGAAATATAAGTCAGGCTCCTCTGGGTTTTAGCCTTTTCATTCTGTTTTGCCTCTTTAAAGAAAAAATATCTTTCTCCAATTAAAAATAAAGATGTTGACCCCTTTCTGACAAAAATAGTTTTTTATTCTTACATTGCACAAACATCCTTTGCTAAGAGATTCACTTGCAATTTCAGGAGTTTGTCGGGTCCATACACGTAGAGGACTTCACAGGATTTAGGATTGTGATCATAGGAACTTGTTTAGCTGTCTGAAGATTACTCATCTAAACTTGGTTCTTTCCACAGCCACTAGGGAGGTATAGTGACTTGGGAGGGTCACCCTAGAAATGACATAAATCATTCTTTCCCATGGCTAACTTTCTCCATTGAGTAGGGATGACAGGTTTACACTCAATGCTGAACTTTAAGCTGGTCTGGCATGTTAGATGACAGGAAAAAAGGGAGCAAAACTATAATAATTTGCAGTTGCAGACTAAATAATATATATCACTTTTACATTGGAATGATCCACCATCTGTGATTTAGAAAGTGATATTAGCCAGGTTCCTTCTGAGCTAATAGAACTTACTCCAGCTACTGAGTTTTAGACCAGACTTGACTTATAGTAATGCCATTGGATTTTTTACATTGCCAACAGAAATGTCTTCAGTACTCCCTTCAGTAATTTAACTGGTGGTGGTGAATATCATCTACTTTTACAACCTTCCACTTCAAGATGCCAGAGTCTCTCATGCAAATGCTAAATCCTATTTTTCTCAGGTCCTTTTTTAATTGTTGAATTTTTTATAATGCTCTTTTGTGGTTTCACCGGGCTTGGTTTTGTTTAGTTAGAACACTTCTCTTTTTAGGCCATATTGCAATTAGCACTGTGGTGAAAATCTTTCACTGCAAATACATGCAGGCAAGAAAGTCTCTTCTTTCCTTGCAAAGAAAGAAAATTCATACTAAATTTTTGCAATTTCCACCTGTGTTTATACTCCAAAAATTAACACTGTTTCCTCCTTCCCCCAGGAGCCCCCCCACCCAGATCTAGTTTACATTACCAGATTCATTTTCATGGAACTTGGAAAGCCATTGGATTCGATTGATTGGTTCCTATAAATGCAATGCAAAAAAAAATCACAAGAAAATAGCAAGAATTTTTGTTATGAAATGAGAAATATATCATCCATTCTGAAAGAATTCGCCATGCTACTTTAGTTCATAGTGGCATGATTGCAAAGCAACGTGCCATAGAGTGGTGCCTGCAGCAACACCTAGCTGTGGGACTCTGGTCCCACTTTTTTCATCTGTTGGAGATTGGAGCCCCACACCTGTTAACCTGGCACAAGGTCATACAGGCCTTTGCTATCACTACTCATTTGCTTACAACTGCAAGGTTTCAGACTCAGGGTTTCTGTAAATTGCTGTCCAAGCAGCTGGACTCTCTGCACTGTTTCTCACTAGATTAGTATCTTAGGCACATATATTCATTATATTTGCTCCTATTTCTCTAACTCTCCTTCCTCTACTGTCAGTGTCACCATTAAGTTCTGTCTCTCTGTAACCTCTATCTATCATCTCTATAGCTCTATACCTCTTAGCAATATCATCTGTATCTAGATCAGTAGGTATCCAGTGGATCATTACTGGCAGTTTGTAGTCAATGCTGTCTGCAATGACTTGTGGGATCCCTGCAGTGCTGATTTGGCACCTCTCTAAGTAGCACTGCCATTACTCAGTAGGGATTTTGTACAGTACAAGAACCTATAGACTGGCTGAACCAAAGTATTACAAGAGAGTTTTAAATAGAGTACAGTCAGTGGGTGCCTGTGGCCTCATTTATTTTTGAAAGACTGTATTGATGTATCTCCTCCCCAGAATTCAAATGGAAATCTGGGAGAAGATCCCTTGAAAGACAAGCCAGAGAATGAGGGAGACCCTCTTTACCCCCTACATTAACATTTCAACCTTGCCTCAAGTGCTTAGTACTGAGTTTGAGAACAAGGGAAATGGTGTCCTGAGGCTTCAAGGCACTACTTCGCCTTTGTTCAGACTTAGGCCATCCTGACTATATAGATTACTGTGTTTCAGCACCAAAGGCTCCCTCATGTCCTGAGGAGGGAATAACTTCACATCATCATTGTCTCAGCTCAGCAGTCATATTGCTAATTGACCTTTGGTGTCTCTGAGTCAGGAGACCATGCTAAAAGAGATGACTGTGCTTACCTCTAAATGCCTACTTATTCATCATGGCTAACTGTGGGCTAATGAGCCCTCAAATCTGATGTGTAGTGGCCAACAAACAGTGGATAGTGGATTATGAGAGCAGGGTTAATAATGTACAACTTGTGATGGATAGAAATAATTGTCTATTTTTTTTCCCCAAGTCTCTGTGCAGTATTCATAAAAAAACAGCAGGAAAAAACCTGAGTGATTTGCAGCATTCAAAAAAGTGAAACTCACAGGAAATTGATAATGGCTAAAGTTTCCAATCCAACTCCACTCCATGTAATGACTTGACAATTCAAGCCTGCAAAGTTTTGGATTCTAAATGTTTGTAGTTTTTCAGTGGGAGTTTTTCCCCCAAGGCAGTCGTCAGAGCTGATAAAAAAGTACTGAGGCAGTCAGTTGTCTAGATGGGAACCAAAAACACTGACTTCTATTGAGGAGAGATTTATATGCAAGACTTTCTTAAAGTCAGGGAGGATGGGAAGTCACTTACGGATGTTCCAGAAACATCTGTGTATCCCAGATCGCATGTAAGGGAGGTGCAAGAAACTTGCAAGATACACCTTGGTGAATCTGCTCCTAAAGATGAATGATCCCAATTTTTTGGTTCTAGTGGACTGCAAATTTGCAGAATTCTCAGTTTGGTAAACCAAAGAACCCGATGGAACTGAGTTGCATTAAATGTTCCATGGGTGTGCTGCAGTCACACAGGGCAGGTTTTAGGCAGGAACATGTGCACAAGAGGAATGGTACCTCAGGTGTCAACATAACCAACCTTGTGCCAACTTCTCTGCACTGCTAACACCACCAGCAGCCTGAGATCAGAGTATCTTGCACTAATCAACTGGACTCATTACTAGATAGCTCTAACAGTAGTGTTCAACTCCACATTAGAGAATGACAGCTGTGTCTGATCATGATCTACAAGTTTTGGCCCGGTCTTGTAGTCGGGTGCTCAATTTGGCAAACACACAGAGTGAGAGGAAACAAGGAGCTAAAAATATCAGTGGTTAGAGCAATCACTTATATTGTGGTCTTCTCAAACTGAACACCTTTCTTTGATAGACTACAACAGAAGAAATTAGAAAGGTGGTTGTCTGTGGATAATTTTACAGTTGCTGAGAAACAGTTAATTTATAAAACTTGATATTATCTGCTATAATAAATATAGTTTTTTATTTTTTGAGTTGAATTCTCCAGCTAAGTGACTAGAAGTGTGGAGAGTCTGTAGATTTCTGTGGTTTTGTATCTACATGTCTATAATCTGATTTATGAAATGTAAATGTGACTTCAGCTTTTTGCTCATGTTGCATAAATCAGCAAGTTTTGGCTTGCCCATTAACTATGAAGAGGCACCAGACCACAGGTTTGATGAAACACATTCCCATTTTTTTAAAATTTGCCCTCAAGATGTTTCAAGCATTTCAAAGTTGAATAAAATAACAGACACTAACACAGTGTTTTGTTTTTCTTTTTAAACTGGCTTTGATTAAATTTTCTTCATATTTAAGATTACCTGGATAATACTGCATTTAGCTCAGAATGTAGGACTGGATCAAAATATCAGATACTTGTTGAAAAGACAGCACACTTTCTAGTAGGAAGTGATAACCTGGATGATAGCAGACATCTTGGTGATTCAATCCACCTGAGATTTAATTTCAGTGTGCTGATATTTCTTGGTGAGTCAGTGTCAAGGGAACAAGAAGAATGAAACTTACAGTAATTTCACGAATGCAAGTCGCATGGAGTATAAACCGCATTTCCGGTGTGTTGGCAACGTTGATGTCTTTGTCAATAAAAAAGCTGCACCCAAATATTAGCCGCACTTTTGTTCGTGTCAAATTTTCACAAAGTTGTCATTTAGTAACAGAATCACGGATCACCGGGGCTTACTGGCTTACTGGCGACCTTGGAAACATTATTTCCAAGTGAAAAAAGACACAGACCATAGCTGCGGCAGCGTACCCTTTATTTACAAGCCGAAAAAGTCACGAACAATAGTGTGGTCATTTTGTGAGCATTCCCAACGGATCCGCGTTGCCTTTAAACAGCAGCTCAGCCGCACGGGCCGGGCCCGGCCTGGCTCCTCCCCTCCCCTCCCCTCCCCTCCCCTCCCCTCCCCTCCCCTCCCCTCCCGTCCCCTCCCCTCCCCAATCCACACGAGCATGGTCAGCCACACAGCCACACAAGACTGAAAACACTTAAAAAAGTACAGAGAAATATCACACACTTTTATCAAACTGCCGAGAGAACGCGCCAAGGGAACTCACCCCGATAACACCCCCTGCCCCTCAGTAACACCGCCATCCACAGGCAGGCAATAAGCTGTTCTCTGATTGGTTCATCATTGGAACAACGGGAAACCATGGATTTCAAACCATTTTTGCTTGGGACAGGACCGGCATGGTACCAGGTAAGGGCAGATATCACATTTTTGTTAATAAATTAGCCACCTCGGAGTACTAGCCGCACTTCTGGGTTTCCACCAAAATTTTGGTCAAAACGATGAGGCTTGTATTCGTGAAATTACTGTATTTTTAGTTCTTTTTCCATTTTATTTTTCCCTTTACACCCAGATATACAATAAAGTGAAAGAGTAGAAGAGACTATATACAGCGGAATCTAAGAATTAATTTATCCTATGGAAAAACTGTGATACCTTTCCTCTTTCTAGGTATAGTATTTCTTCATAACATCAGTGTAGCATGTTTTTATTGAGAGATATGAGTTCCCATGTGCAAATCACCAGCTTTTATCTTTGCTGGCTAAGATAGTAGTGTGTTGCTGTAACAAAGCACTGCTTGTTCCAACTTACAGTCCAAAAATTCAACAAGTTTTGAATAAATTCAGTCATCAGCCTCTTAAAGTCAGCGGAAGTCAAAGATCTGGTTTCTTGTGAGACTTTCAGTGGCAAATAAGAAGAGCCCACCTTTTAATCCTTTACATAAGTCACTGGCTGGAATATCCACATACAGAAAATGTCCTGTTCCAAGTGAAGTGAATAATGAACTTGATTAGGTTAGAAGAGACCTTAAAGATAATCGAATCAAACTACAAAAGAACCCCAGCAACTCTCCCTGAAAAACTTAAAGTAAAGAGTAAAAGTTCATCATGGTCCCTGGTCACAACGTTGTCCATTTGTCCATTTACTCTTTTTTGTTTCCATGAGCCAGGAATTCCAAGAATGGAATTGATGACATGCATAAGTGTGAAATGTCATGTGGTTATTTAGAATTTTATTTTACACCTCTAAGAGAGATTATTTTTAAAAGAATAAATGTATTCCCCCCTTCTTGCTCCTGATTAATTGAATGATTTCTTGTTGCTGGGGTTACCTTAAGCAAGCAGTACACCAAGTTCTTTTTGTATCCACCATGTGTATTACATGTACATGTGTGTGTGTGTAAGCTGTTTGTTCTTTCTCTCTTTTTTTTTTTTTTTTTTAATGAATAGAAGCTGTGTTGGGAAGGTGGGAGGTCAAAAGTTCACATTTTCCTGAAGAATCATCATGAAAAATGAGTCCATACAGACTGGTGTGGTAAAAAGCTTTATGAATGGTAAAACAGTATTAGAAAGTAACCTGTTGAAAATCTTGTACCATTTTCAGAATGTTTCTCTCATATTAAAAATAAACATGGAATATACAGTGTATTATTTTATATGCATAATTGAAAATCAGTTTCTCCCTTCCCTAGTTGTTAATCTTGTAGTTATACAAAAATCTTTGTGTCCCCTCTGGTGGTGATGATAGCTCTGAGGCTATATAAAGACGCAGGAAATATAGCTTCTGGTATAATTCTAGGTGTTACTAATCAAATGCTGTAAAAGAAACACAGACCTGTGAGCAGGAATTCTTCCTCTTAAATATGCTTGCTGTTAGCCTTTAAATTAAAAAACCATCTGTAGACACTGAAATTGCGGTGAATATATAATAGAAATAGTTTTCTACAAATAAATTGAAGTATAATAGAACATTTATAACAACTTAGAGTGATATATGCATGTACGTTGAGTGAGGAACTGACGTTAGTTAAATATGGGTTTTACATGCTTTTTTGTATAATCCAAATTTACCAGAGATCCCAGCTGAGCTGTCTTTGTATTAGACACTTCTAAGATATTCAACAAGTTATTACAGCATCTTTGCAGTGAGGACTTTAATATTACAAATCTAGGGGAATTAAAATTCTGTCCTTTTTCTGAGCATATAGGCAGCAGAGGCACAGAAAGATGAAATGAATTTTTCTAGAACGCATTGCAAAAGAAAAGTATGATGAATTTTATTTTAACCCTGAATATACAGTAATTTCATGACTATAAGGCGCACCCTTTTGACTAAAATTTTGGCCCGAACCCAGAAATGCACCTTATAGTCCAGTGCACCTTATATATGGACAAAGTCCGGAAATTTGCCAAACTGGAAGTGCGAGCTGCAAGCTGAGCCGAGACCCGCGGGAGCTGTGGCTGCCAGGTGGGGGGAGCCAGGAACTGCAGGAGCAGCTGCCACAGGGCGGGGGAAAACCGGGAGCCGCAAACCGCACCAGCCGGCGCCGGGGGCAGGCGGGAGTGCCTGGGCCTGCGCACAGGGAGGGCACCTGGGGCTGCGTTTAAAGGCTACACCAATCTATGAAAAATGTTTGCAAATTGAGCGCCTGCCAATAAACCCCGCGATTACGCGATTCCGTTACAAATTCGTTACTTTGTTGAGCTTGGCGCGGATCCTCGCTGCAAAAGAAGAGGTGCGCCTTTTAGTCTGGTGCGCCTTATAGTCGTGAAATTACTGTACTTGTTTTTATAATAATTATCATGGTAGTTTTTTCACTGATTGCCGCTGAAGACATGATAGGAACTTGTTGCTGTTATTCTGTTGGATCACAGAAGTGTTAGCAACATCCCAGGAACTGGATCTCTAGGAACTGACTCTAATTTGAAATGTGACTGACCACATTAATGTTGACAAGTTTGCTATTGATTTCAGTTCATTTCACATCTACCCTGAATAAATCTTTGGACTGATATATACAGACATTTTAGGAGGTAGAGTTTAGTGTGATAACATTTGAGTTTCAGGGCTGCACCACTTCTTTTTCTGGCTATACCATTCCTCCTGTCATTGTTCCACTGATCAGGTTATTAATTTGCCTAAATGCTAAAGTCTATAATATAGAAAGGCTCTTGAGAACTGATAATTTTAGCCCTGTTTCATTATCAGAGAAGTGACCGTGTTAAAACACGCAAGTGCTGTTTTATCCAAAATTTATTTTAAAAGTGGACAGCAGAATTTTATCCTTGGAGTAACTTCTTCCCTCAATTGGAAACAGCAGACATAGTATCTGATTAAAATGTAGATATCTGAAAGATATCTGAAATATTTTGTTGGCCTGTTCACACCTAAGACTTATGAAATCTATGAAAATGAAATCTTAATTATAAAGACAAGCTCTAAAGTTTTGATTTAGAGTGAATTTCATACAGCGGGAAGACATCATCCATCTCTTATTTCTATGGGAAAAATTAATCTTTCAATTGTAAAATTCTAACTTCTCTGGGGTAGCTGAGGAGTGACTGTGATGTCTACACTGTCTATGTTTATGTACATACTGAGTATATAAAGGATGAGAAATGTTTGCCTTCTATTAAAATGTCACCTGTGTTATTGATGAATACTTCATCATGCCATGAGGAGACAGAAACCGTGATTTCCCTGTGGGTTTAAATGCTCCAGTACTTGAGTATATATTCATAAAATGTTATCCTCTAATAACATTCTATAATAACATTTTAATAATATATTCTGTATTCATAAAATATGATATAACACTATTCTGGCTATCACCTCTTTTCTGTTGTAAAGGTACAAAGAAAAAACATGAGGCCCCTAGTCAGGTCAACCTGTACCTTCCAACAATTTGTACAAGTTATACAGTGATTGTCAAATTGTATAACATCAAAACAGGAATTATTGACCACTTGGAAAAGAATAGACTTAAAAACAAGATTTGTAAAATTCTGATTATTTTAGTTTAAAAACTCCACTAATGAACTTTTCTTGAAGCAAAAAGAAAAGAAAATGTCATCTGTGCCTCTTAGACATCACTGTTAAAGGTCTACTTATTACATTTTGCATCTCCAAAACAAATATAATGGCCTCTCAGGATATACACTGTGGAGAACACTAAATGCTGAAAAAAATGCTGTAAGGGCATGAGAAGGATGCAGACTGGCTGTAGTCCAGCTCCCCATTTGTAGCTTATTGCTCTAAAATTTCCATACTTCCCCTGAGTACAATGAAAAACTGTGTAAAGTGATACTTCTGGCTTTGAATGAGCTAACAGCACCAGGGAATTCTTACAATAAAATGGAAGAGGGGCAGCTTATACAATTCAATCACTTTTTCCTTGGAAAAATGGATACATAAAAATATTTCTAGAGGTCTGTCTATAACATTTTCTTGGTATATTTAAACCTTGTTTCCAGACATTGAGCAACTTTGCAAAATGTGGATTTGGGTACTGGCAGGACTGAACATGCTTTAGACATTATTGGAGCTTTTAAAAGGTGTGGTATGCAAGGAGTCCTATGCAGACCTGCATTTTAAGCTAAGGATTTACTTAATACTAATGGCAGTACCTTACTAAGAGCCAGGCCTTCCAAATGAAAGCTAGAGGAAGTTGTGCTCTATTTAGCAAGTTACTGTCCTCAAAAGGTGGACAGAAATAATTAGCTGGATTAAAAATGAAATGTTTTTTTCCAGAGACAACTTATACACATATTTAAGGTTTATATTTTTTGTGAATGGAAAAATTTAAGTTCCTGAAATTCAAAAAAATGCCCCCCACATTTTTACAAAACACACAGCAAACCTTATGTGCGAAGCCAGAGCCACAAAAGTGTTTAGACTTTATCTATATTTTATGCAACGCTTATGAAGCAAAATACCTGTATGGTCCTGGAGGATGTGGGCACATCCTCTGGGATGAGTTCATGAGGTCCAGTTCAGAGCATGCTGTGAAATTCTGTACACAGCCCATGCAGGGGGCAGCTCAGACATGCCTGGCTGGGGGGGAACCATAGAAAGGTGAGTGATGACTGGGTTCCTACAAGACAAATTAAAAGGAAAAATGCTTGATTTAAAAATCTCATCAGCTGAAATTGAAAGTGTTTATTTTACCTTACAGAGAGAAGATTTAATTTATTTAAATGCACAGAAATAAAGTTCAGATGAAATAGAAAGTCTTCCTTATTTTTCTTGCCATAAGCTCATTAAGAATTTGTTGTTCTCATACATCAGAGCAAAACTCTATATCCCCAAAATGCAAACTTAAAATTGTGACTATGTGTCTGTAAGAGAGAAAACAATGAGGCTGAATCCTTGGTCTGTGTCCACAGCAAGCACTCTGCCTCAGGGACCCAGGACTCTACAATGTTGTTTCTTATCCTGAAGAGGACGTTTTAGTTTTTTCTCTGCTACTTTTCCTCAGCTTGATGTTAAAGATTTTGCAGCTCTAATGAAATTCTTCCTTTATACTTATGACCTAAAAATATTTATGAGTGAGGAGGTTCTTTTAAAGGTTGTCAATTTAAGGGAATTTAGGGCTTCTAAAATTCTGCAATTTTTTGTTTGTGTGTTTGTTTGTCTACTAATAGTTAGTAAAACAGATAATATGTATTTAGAGAGGCAGAATTATTAACTGAAAAAAGATATATACTGCTTATCCAAATTAAAGTCTAAAATGTTAACATTTTCCAAATGACATAATTCCATGCTGTGTAATTTATTGAAAATTATGTGGTTTTATACATGTATATATGTATCTATGTATATGTGTGAAAGGGTGATATAAAATCAAATTCTTATATTTGGTGTGGGCATTATATGTGTAGCCATTTATTTCTGCATTTAAAGTTACAAAGAAAGAGAGAGATCCAGAAGCCTTTGCTTTTACTTTTGCAATAAATATGAATTGTGACCAGCAACAGGCATTCAGATTAGTGTATGAAAGACCTAAGACATTAAAAAAATGCAATATTTTAAACTATGTATTAAAAATTCAACAAGCCATCTTAGAGGACAGTGAGCAGCAGATTTAAGTAAGATTTTATGTCGAGCAAAAGGCTTTTAACCTGATGTAAGAAAGTGAAAGGAAATGAGAGCTGGGGGCCACTGCTGGGCACTGGGTGGGTGCTCTGAGTGTGGCCAGGGACAGACAGGGTCCTTGCAGGGCTGCAGGTGCTCACCTTGGTTTGGTTTGAAAAGCCCTGAGCTGCCACCGGGACTGAGCAACTGAAGAGATTGAATGTAGGGCCCTCATCTACAGGTCACTGGTGGTGGAACTGAATATCTGCATCAACATTTGAGCTGAGCACTCACAGGAAGGTGACTGGTGAGGGGGTGCTGGCACCCAGGGCAAGGGCATCACTGAGAGAATCACAGCAGCACAGTTTAGGCTGGGGCTGGTACTATCAGTTAGGCATGACTTAAATGTAGCTTCCTTTTGAAACTTATCAGAGGCAAAAAGCTGTTTGGGACATAAAAGTCTTAAAAGCATAAAATAATACATATAACTATATAATACAATTATTATTTACTCTTGGGATAAGCCTTTGATTTGCTAAATTTCACTCTGGAGTAAAAATTTACAGCTGAATCATAACCCCTCGAAGATGGGGTTTGTTGGTGGAAACTCTGAGACAAGTTTAACTATATTAGTGACTAATGAGGGATGACCAGAGTAAAAGATCTGGCCTCTGTGCAAGGCAATTTTGGAGGGGTTTTTACAGCATTAAATGGGGTTACATGATATGGAAGCCAGAAGTAATTTTTTTACTCAGTGAACTTTACAGTCTTCTAATGAAGACTCATTGTGTAATGTCCTGGAAAAGTTCCCTCAATTTTCCTAACCAGTGCCTTGAACAAAATAAAATGAGTCCCCATAGAATCCATCTCAGTTTCATATAAGAACCACCATTTTTGTGACAGAATGTACTTATTTAAAACATCCAGCTTTGTATGGTTAAAGTGGGGTTAAAATGTTTGGAAGTGGAAAGTGGACTTTTACTAAGATGTAGTTTCTTAGCCGGCTATTTCCAAAGGAGATGGTAGACCATTTCTTAGGAGTCCTTGGCTGAAGTTTTGAAATCTCAAAAATATGTGCTTTTATTAAGTTTTTTTCCCTTTTTTCTTTTCTGTAAACTGGACCAACCAGCTACCAACACTATGTAAGATTATTTTATATCTTTGGAGTTATCTTATTACACAATTTTAAAATTTACATTGGTAATGAAGTAATGAGTAGGGAAAAGGCTTAGCAACACATACAAAGACAATTCTAATTTTGATCAGTCTCAGGTAAAATTGTAAAGGGTCAGTATCTCATGTAGAAGCATTTTGTGTCAAAAGTGCAGAGCTCAAATGAAGCCATTCAAGAACAAGCATTCTGGGACAGTGAAGGGGATGTTTTAGGAGACATTTAGCACAAGAGGAAAAACTTGTCAATATGTGAAGACCAACTAATTAGTTAATGATTTACAAGAAGTTAGCAGATTGTGATCAGCTAAGCTCAGGCAGTTGCAGCAATGTACAGCATACTTTACAGAAGCACTTATGCAATCCTTCCACCTACTGTTTGAGGAAAAGGGATTATTTTGGATTTATGTGTGACTGTATATCTAATTGTCTCTTGGATTCATAGTCATGCTTAGTGTTCTGAATATGCAATACATGCTGGGCAATGTAAGTATTGTTGCTTTATAGGAGGCAGTATTGGTGGTAAGGACAGTGATTTGTCTGACAGAAACAATGGGTTAGTCCAGGGCCTCGAACTCACAAGGAATTTTGAAAAGTTCTGCAGAATTTTCAGCCAAATACCAGGGAAAATAGCATTTTCTGCAAATGAGAAACCCTGCTTATAGACCACATCCAATTACAAGGGCCCTAAGTAATTTTTATCAGTGACATTACTTTATCTCCATAATAACTAAGATCAATATTTGCTACTTCATACCACATACATGCTGACCCACCTCTTACCTTTCAAGCAAACAAAGTCCCAAGACTCATGTATTGTGAGACTCTTATTACTAAAATTGCTCTGATTAACCATAATATCTAAACTTTTTTACTGAAAATGACGGTTTTCAAATATCCTTGGGATTTAGATTTCCATAGTTCAGAAATGCATCATTCCTGCCAACACTGAATGTCATAAGTAAATAGCAGAAGTTCTGACTTTCAAACAGTTCAGAAGCCAAACAAAATATTACGGGCAGAAAAAAACCCAAATCCAAACGTAATTATATAGCTGCAGTTCAGGTTGTTTGGACTTGGAATGAAACTGCTTGCCCAATCCTATCAGGGGCTCTTTACAGTTCCAAACCCACGTATGCCTCAAATTCGCTATTTCTATTCTATACCAGCCTGCTGTTTTCTGCTCAGCTGGTAAGCAAAAGTTACTTTAAATTTTTTTCTTTGGTCTGTACTTATCATCAACGGTCAGACAACAATAACAGCCAGAAGAGTGTGCTAGTCCATCTGCCATTCAGGCAATCCCTCCAGGAGAGGCTTTCTTTATCTAGGTGGATATTTCAATCTGTTTCAGAGACCTACCCAGAAAGAATATTTCTCAGTCAGCCATATAAATAGCAAAGACAACAATTAAAATATCCTAATATTTCTAGAAAATGTTTACATCCACACAGCCATGATTAAACTGACTTAGAAAGAAATTTATAATGTGTGTAGAAAAAAAATGTTCCTGATTTTCATTTGAGCACTTAAAAAAGATTATAGAGGTAAGGAAGTTATAATTTGATTTCAATTTGAGTTAATCCTCTGATATGGTTAATATGTATTTAGGTTGAGATTATAACAGTATTTTAGATAGAGAAAAGGACAACAGGATTCACAGTAGCCCTGGGAACTATTCTAACCAATTACAGAAATGGTTTCTCTAAAGAGGAATCCCTGGACTGTGTATTTCCTGAAGGAACAATATCCTTTTGGCTGTAGCTCTGCAAATGGTGCAAAGTTGACAGCAACTGTTTCTTCCTTCAAGGACATATTTGTGTAGGAATAGAAACTGCTACTCCACTGTCCTTTGAGCATTCTCTGGGTCCCCAGGAGACACTGCATCTTCATGTCTGTGGCTTGGCCATGAAGAATCAACGGCCAGGCAGACTACAGGGTCAGGAAATGTTTTCTGAGGGGAGTTTGGGGAAGAGGAACAGCAAGTGGGTTACTAGGGGAAAAGCTGAGCCTGTTAAGCCAATGACCAGCATGCAAACTGGGGAGAACTGATGCTCAGCAGTGTGGGCACCCATTTGAAGAGTAGGCACAGCTCAGGCAGCTGTGTCATAATTGGGGCTAGATGTGTTTGCTGTACATGTCTGCACTGCACTGTACGCCAGGCTCTGTGAAAGGGAGGAGGCTTTACAGCTACCTTTGTCACCCAATTATCTGTTGTGTTTTGCTTTCTCACTAGAAATATCTCTCCTTTCAAACTGTAATGTGAGAAATCAGAAACTATTAATGCAGTGTAATCCAACAAATTATTTCTTGCATAACCCTTGTTTTTGATGACAAATACAAGAGGACTCATCATGAGTTAAGTGAAATGCTGTTGCAGGTATTAATTTAACATAATTCTAGATTACAGAGACTAATGTCACTGAAAAACACTTTCTCTGAATAAAGTATTATGAATCAAGAACAGGGAGTGACATCCAACAAATAAACTAAATGCAAATATCATATATTTGGAAATTTATGTAAAGGCTTTTCCCATGTCAGAGAAAACAAAAACAATAAATAAAACCCCACAAAGCAGTATATATAAATATTTATAAATTTGCTCTTTGTTATATGTTGTTAATTATTATCAGATTTTTTTTTCTGATTAGAGAAAAAAAAATGGTCCTAGCAAAAATGCAGAACAGGTACTGCTGAAAAAGCAATAGCACAGAAGTTTTTTGCTTGCAGTTTGCAATCTTATTTTTCAATCCTCTCCTATGCCATAAGGACTTTTTCTTTTGTTTCATGAGTGCCTCCCTGTACAAGAATTTTTCCTGTTTTGTACACCATGTCCTGGTTATGAAGCCTCCATGAGAAGCATAACCCAGCCACAAGAAAAACTCCTAGAATCTGAAGCCTGGCTTTGCTCAGCTTTTGCCATTGGCACAGTTCTTTTGTGAAAAAGATTCTGCTTTTCATGATATTGGATTCCAAAAATGTATTGGCTTATTTTTTTTCCAATTAGCCTGAAAGAGAATGGGAGGGATATCATTCATTACTACCAGGTCTGGAATTAATAACTGTCACTGGTACCTTTAAGGGGATCAATCCTGTGGGGCATGGAAGGGGTGGTGTAGAAAGACCTGTTACTAAAATTACTTGACATGTCTCCTAATAAATATGTTCACCATATTTCAACTGTTTGGACTGAACTTTTCTATGTTCACTGACTGCCTCTGGCTAAATTCTTTAGAAAAATTTAAACAAAAATCATTTAGCTAAAGAAATATTCTCTCAACTGGCTGAGCTTGAACTCTTTCCAACTACTGCATATAAACCATCTTCTCTGACTTCTGCAGCTGAAGATTCTTGTAGCAATATACTTTGGAAATGCTCAGCAAAGTCCTTACTTGGTAAAAGGAAGCAACACAGGTGATGGAAACAGGGAGGGATGATTTTGCACCACTAAAATTCTGATCTGCCCCACAAGCCTCTGGGAGAAGTTAAAGACTGGCATAATCAATTTGATGGAACTGCAGGGAATAGAATGCTTGATTATTTTTGTTTTATTTTGTTTTCAAAGTGAAGTAAAAGCATTGATCTACAGATATGATTGTATTCTTCCTGGCCACAAGGAAAAACTGTTTGATTTCAGTCTGACATGGACTGATGTAAAACTTTGATGTATTTGCTAGATGTACTTGCTAAGAGAAATACATATGAAAAAAAAAGTTAAATTTTTATTTTTGTATTAATTGATCTCTGCAACCTGATTAGTGAAGATATGAGACCAGTAAATGTGGCTTTGTTCTATTTTATCTTGCACCTCTAATAAAAATTTAAAAATCTCTCTGACATTACTCTGCTAGAAGAAATGAAAGTGAGAATGTTCCATACTATTAAAATGGGTCTTCTTTCATGTGCATCTTCTACAAACATTCACAGCTTCTGTGATGGCGGTACCACTTAACCCAATTTTGAAACCTCATTAACCTCTTTCTTGATGCTTGTGAAATGAGATTTGTTAGATACTCCGCTCTTTAAATATTTCTCTTCTGTAAAACTAAAAGCAAAACAAAATAAAAGCAGAATATAAAGACTTGGAAAACATCTCATCAGGAATGTGCTATTTGTTTTTCAGTAAAGTAAGTGTAGAGTATGGACCTCCTGATTTGTTGCTAACTTAAGATCCACAGATACATCCTCTATACCAATTCTTTGGCTTTTTTCTTTCAGATGAATGTAATTTTATAGACATTCTATTCAAAATTACCATTAAAAGATAAACATGAAAAGAGGTTATAAGATATAACAAAACCCTACAGGATTTAACTCTAAGAATCCAATCCACTGGTAATAGATAATTTTCTCACAATCTGAGTAGATGGTTGCTCTCTAAAATGAGCCATTATCACTATTTTTTTTTAATTTCTCAACCTTCTTGCCTTTCTCACTGTATGTTTAGAGTCCTGCATCAAAGACTCACATGCACACTAGATGTCTCTTTTTTTTTTTTTTCTCTACAGTATGGGTCTGTAATGGAAAAATAAACAGATCAAGGTAGAATGTTTGCCTGAGTAAGTGGATTTTTGGAGCTTGATAGAATTCCAGCCTCTCTATAACAAAAATATCCATCTTTATGCTATACCTAAACAACATCAGACATTCTTCGAGATGCACAGCTTGCTGTAGTTTCACCTCAGGTATGTGTTTTACCACAGGCTCTATCAGTACCATGATCAGACAAAAGGCCCCATTTCTAGAGTGAGCTGACAACAGATAAATTTCAAATTGGACCTTTCCTTTAAATTTTTATATCTATTTAAATATTTTGAAATATGAAGCTCTGCATTGGACTCTTTCCATGAGCATTTTTCCTGGCTAAGTGATTAAGCAGGGCTCCTGATATCCTTGGGAGAACAGGATTTTATTAAATGCCTCTGAAGAGAACTGAATGGTAAATGTGCAGCTGCTAGATTTATGGAGCTGCTGGATAAGGAATACTAATTTTTCCTGGTGTTAATATATTTGTATGATATCCTTCTGAAGCAGGGCTGAAGTGTGTAGCCTGTACCTCATGCTCTAGTAGAAGAGCTCATGATGAATGTACAGTCAAATACCCTTAATATTTTGCAGATGCTGTGAACACCAATTATAGAACACTGACTGCAGTGAAGGGGTTAATGATTAATTAAGTATGATGATATGAATTAAGTATCAGCAGGGTCTAGGGTAATTGATGTCAGGTGAATGGGAAACTCCCCAGGATAATGTCAGTGCCAGAGGGAGTGGTGATTAGTGGGGATAAATGCTGGTGTGATCTGCATCTGATGAAGGCAGAGCTGAAATGTTTGTGGGACTGAGCCCAGCTGAGAATAATAAAGGCTTTTCTGTTCCCAACTGAGAATAAAGGAGATTTTGAATCAAAATATGTAAATACAGGTAGAACCCTTTCCATCTTTAGAAAGTGCAACAAGACATATGCTTTTAATATGTATCTGGACAAAGCCTTAGAAAGCAATTCTAAAAGTTCATTGTGAACCATGTAATCCCTGCTTTTAAGTAGTTTTAAGAAAGGAAGAAAATTGAGATCTATTATTTTTCTCTGTTCATTTCAAAGAGCAGTGCAGAAGAGTCTTCAAAATACAAATGAAGATTTTGCTGTGCTTCCATTTATTTCCCTTGCAAACTAGATTCCACATATTCTGGTAGAACTTTGTAAATCTTCTTGAGGATCCCAGATAGAAAACACTGGTAAATATTGGTTTTATTTAGGTTTAGATACATATAGCTTCTTTTTGTTGTAAAAGCAGTCCCAAGAAGGGCTTCTTCAGACAATTCTAGATAAATTTGATTTATTTGCAGAAAAAAGAAAGACTGTTGTGTGCATTATAAAATGCAATACAGGATTTGTAGTACATAATCACTTAAGATTCTCTCATAATGTAGGTAATTTACTGAGATTAATTAAGGTTGTGCAAGAAAGCTCAATTACTCCATTACCTAACTTAGATGTGCTCAAAAATGCTCTTTATTGAGTAACCTCTTACATTAATCTAGACAGACAATTGTGCATCTTGTGCAATTATTTAACTTTAATATCGCTTTCCCTCCACACTACCTGCAAGGGCCACAACAATGGTGCTTCCTTACGAACTGCAGGCAAATCCTATGAACTCTTGGTGTGAATCTGGGCCATCACTTTAGTTGACTTGCCAAAGAAGAAAAATGGGCAGAAACCAAAACTTGCCTGGGATATCAGCAGAGGTTTCCCATGCAGAAATCTGCAGAAGCCTAACCAGTTTTGTGAACAACGAAACCTAAACGTGGGTCAGAAAGAAGGAAAGTTGATTTTTACTCTGTGGTTTTTCAATCATAACTTTTAGCATGACTGTTGGGTGGCTGGGTAGCTCATTATTCACAGTAGGCTGCCAACATATACAGTGTCCACTTCTGCATTATATAGGATGGTATCTTTAAATATAATGTGAAACAATGGAGAACCTGACAAGTTGCTGCTTCAGCAGCAATTGTTCTAAAAGTACAACTTTACTGCTATATCTTGGAAGGGATTCTTGTTAACAACTATGCATCTGGATAGCGAGATATGTGCAATTAATAATTAACAATTATTTCATGTTTTAAATATTTATATTTCTTAATTTTATAGATAAAATGAATTAGTTTAGATTAATGAGTGCTATAGAGCAAGTAACATTCTTCATTCCTTTACAAAAGGGAATCTCGAGGAAGAAATTGTGCAGGGAATCCACTTCTTTGATGTGTTTTATTCAACAGATCTTTCACAGAGGTCAGCTGGAAGTCCCACTGACCTCTTTGCAGCTACATTTTTGCCAACACAAAGAAGCAGATGCATTGGAGAGCTAGAGAACCTGGTCAGTAATTTAAAGCCAGGCCTTGTACTTTTAAATCCCGCATGTTAAACCAAAAAGTAATATTTGTTTTTCTGACTCTTTCCCCCTGCCTATGAACACATAACTGTTATGAACTCAGCTTTTTGGATTGTGTGGCTGCACTGAGAGTGGGGTCACTTGGCCAGCATGACAGGGCTGCACAGCTGCCCCAGAACTCACCAGGAGCTTCCCCAGCAGGGTTTACTGCACTGGTGTATGCAGCAGGTCTTGCTGAGTAATGCACTCAGCCTCATGCTGGTAGGCTCCGTGGAGTTCACCCTTCCAGTGAGTTCACTGCCACTGTCATTATCTAATTTTACTAGAAAAGGAAGGGGAAGATTTTCTCCTTTTCTGAAACTGTGAGTCTGATTGTAGAGGTGTTTCCCTGCTGCTGGCAGTAAACTGCAGGAAACACGGGACAATCCTTGGAAGAGAATAAGAGGTGACTGAACGTGCAGCCATGCAGCTAATGCACTGAGTGGGCATTCCAGCAGCCTGGATAATGACTATTTATGGTGTGGCTATGTCTAAAATCATCTGGCTGCTTTCCAAATACAAGGGAGAAAGCAATCCTTGCACCCAAGAACTGGAGTATAAGAAAACAGAGACACACAGTGAGGGTTTTTTGAGGACAGCCTCAGCAAAGAAACAAGTTACTAAAGCTGAAGATAGACATAACTAATTTTCTTCAGTTTGTTGCTTTGTTTAATGTCAATACTTGCAACCATACTAATATCAGTACCATTACTACTAAAATCTTGTCTCTTTTACAAGTGCCTTCACTGTTTACCTGCTCTCCACAACCAAGATCCCTTATGTTCTCCCTTTTACCATTTCAAAAATTCTTTTGGTAAAAAGACAAAAAGTAAGTTGTATACCCCTGAGCCATAAAGAAATAACAGCCTGCAGTTTTAGGGGCTAGGGCAACTTACAGCCACACAGGATTTGAAAGTGAACAAATCTTGTGCAGCAGAAGTTTACCCCATGTTCTCAATCCTGATGACTGGAGACAGCCTTTAAAATATAAGGATAAACTGAAAATGTTATCACAGCATGAGGTTGTGGATAGTTTGAAATTCTGTGTTTGTTTTGCCTAGTGCCCTAGGGACTACAAAACAATACAGCCTTCAAGTGTTCAGCAGAGTCAAAATACAGAAATTAAAATATCCTTTGTGATAGGGGAGAGGAGAAATATAATGAATTGGAAATGCCTGGTGAGTTATTGCCAGCTGAAGTCTACAAGAAATGCCACTGATGCCATTTCTAAAGCCTTATGAAACAGCCACATGGATGGTTTTGGTCAGAGCTGGATTCTCTGGATAAATGCTCAGATTGAATTCTTGGTGTTTCCTAGCTCTGGGCAACAGTGTAAAGCTGCATTAAAAAAAATCAGGGAATGTTTTGAACAGACATACAGCTGAAACTTTACAGTCGTGCGGTTCTAGATCAGATTCACTGCTGAACCAACAAGGATGGCAGTGCAGTGCCAGCCCTGGGTCGTGCAGGGTGCTCTCAGTCACCTGTGTGCTCAGTGGGGCAAAGGCAGCACATTGAGTGGGGAGCTGCTTCTGAAAGCAAAGGACTGGTTTGGTCTTGCCTCTTGCAAGTAGGTGTCTAACCTGCAGTCTGGCAGAGACATCTCTCCTTCTTTCCAGTTTCTTGGTTTCCAGAAGTTCCTGGGGACAGCTGACCTGTTTTTAATAAATGGGATAGAGCCAAACCTGTTCTTCCAAATGCAGCCCTAAGGACCTTTTCAGACATTTCCTTAGGTGCCAAAATTGTTTCAGACAGCTAGGAACTCCAACCATTACAGGAGAATTGCTTATGGGGTTTGAGAGCCATAGGTTTGTTTTACTTTCCTGAATTGTGCCAGTCTCATTCTTGTTCAGGGCTCTGGATTTTGGTCTGGACTGGCTGCAGAATGACTTTGTGTTAGAATGACTTCTGCATCAGGTGTCTTGCATTTCTCCTTACAGTTTAATGGTTAAAATTCCTGTTGGACTCAAAACTCCTGATGAATAGAGAGCAGACTTGTAAGTTGAACAGGGCTGTAAGGCAGAAGCAGGTCATGAAGGGAGTTTAGAGGGGAAGGGAGCTAGTGATGTCAGACAGAATGAGCTGTGCTTCTGAAGAAACCTGGAAGTTGTACTTCTTTGGTGCTTGTGTGCATAGTTTTCAGGGAAAAAGCAGAGGGGATTGAAGGCTAAGACTGAATCTATAAATTTGGGGAGTCAGATTTATTTTCTCAGCCTTTTCTGAGATAACCACAAAGTTTCTGAATATAATTTTCATGGCACAGAATAAGATTAGCCAAAAAAATGAGAAAATCAAATAGGAAAACAGAATGGAATGACTTGATGGGGGAGAGTATGGGCTGTGGTTCACTCAGATTTGTCCTCTATAATGGTTCATCACAGAGCACTTTTCTCAATTCATGAAACTCCTGCCTAAATAAGAGATGCCTAAATTGATCAGTGGAATCTTTGCAGAACAGCATTAAACAAGGTCACCTTAAATCTGTTTCCAGATTTCTGGTGTGAGTCTCAACACTTCATGCTTTCTTCAAGCAAACAAGATACTGTCCCAGGACTCAGCATCCCTGGTTAATATCATGACAAGAAAGGAACATATTCTGAAATTTTCATTCATCTTTCCAAAAGTGTTGGCCACCACATCCAAGCACTGATATATATTTTTCCAAATCTTCTGAGTCAGACTTTAAAATGTATTTGCAAGCAAACTCCTGACAGTTTCCAGGTAGAAGCCTTCTTAGATCTCTCTGAAAATATTTCTCCATCCAGGTGTAAAGTTTCTAAATAGATCAGGACACCTGTCTGCAGAAAGTTGCTGTGCAGTGTGCCACTGTGGTGGTCTGGGGTGCTGAGTAGGTGGTGGAGTGAATTCAGAGCTGTGATGGTGCAAGAATGAGATCTTAGCTGCTTCTCAGATTGGATGAAGTTTTCAAATGAGACTGTAAATTTATCTGGGAATCCCTTATATCCTGGAATGAGACTAATGTTTAAAGACTGAGAAGTGGCCATAATGAGACCAGAAAATCTTTGCTTGTACCCAAGGATCCTTTCTAAAATAACAGAGTACTTGTATTTCTTTGTGGACTTAAAAGTCAGCCACCACTGAAATCCAAAAGAGCTACAGTTATTTCGACAGGACCAAAATGTCAGGCATTTTCAGCAACAACATATTAGCTAATTTCCTTTTGAAGAAAACTGACAGTAAAGGAAATTCTCTTTTGTGACTGCTGAAAAATAATGGGAATATTTGGGCTTCTTAATTAGCACAAGTTAAGGACTTGAGCTATTATGTCCTGGAATTTCAATATGTCAAGATGATTTTGTAAAAATATTTGCAAATATAAATATTTTATATTACTTGATACAACATTAATTGCTGCTGATAATGTAAGTGGTGATTTCAAGAGAAGCACCTTGGTTTCTTGAAGTGCAAAGAAAATTGAAATGAGTATTTTCCAAGAGCTAAGTACACAGTGATTTTCCTCTATGCAAATATATGTCTGCAAGTATGTGCACTTTCTCATATAGTACTGTTTGATTGCTAATAAGTAGTATAAGTTTTAATTTACCTTTTTCTTATTACCTAGGAAAATAGAATTAGAATTTTAGAAAATATTATTCTTGTCAGCCTGGCATATTTAGTAATTCTGAGGAAAAAACTATACTCATAAGTGATATTGATTGAAGATGGAAATATCTTAAAATGTATTTCAGCTGTTAGAAATGGCTTTGGACATTAAGTGAATACCAATCAATGGAAGCTCTCTAAGACTGTTAATAACTGAAATATTAAGGATGGTTCAACAACTGCCTAGCACATTTTGATGGTGAATCCTAGAAAAAGTTGATATTGTGCACTTATAACAATGTGATATTATTTCTAATAAAGTCTTATGCCATAATACATTCAAAAGGAAAAATTTTCAACAAAAAACCCCTTTTTTTTCATAATAATGGACCTGAGTTGAATACACCTTAGGAAAAAAAGGGATGTTGTTCAGTGGTACATATTAATTCCTTCCTGCTTTCTCTCTCTGATTTCAGCACAATGAAATGCCTTAATATCTTCCTCTAAAAAAAATAGCAACTTTATAGAAAATATTAAGCATTGCTGGAAGCTGAATGTTATTGTATGAGGAGAACTGCATATTGAAGTTTTCATTCTATTAGTTTTCAGTGCTTTAGGATCTTGAATTAGGAAATTGTGAAATATTCTAGCATTGATCTTGCTTCTCTGTTTCTTAATGTGTAGGAGGTATTCTATCCATTCTTACCTCAAATGAATATTGAAAATATTATTTTACACAATTTGGACAGTGTGCAGCAACCTCCTAAATGCTATTCTGATATGGCTGAGTTCCAAATTAAAATTAATCAGTTTTACTTGTAAGAGGCTTTATAAATTTTATAAAAATATAAAATTAGAGGCTTAGAAAGAATTTAGAAGATATTTGAGTGCATTCTACTGGTACTGAATACCACTTAATACAATAAATTATTTATAATGGCTGAAGTACTTTTTTTTCTCCCCAGCTTGACTTCATGGGCTAATACAGCTGTCACAGCTGCATAAAATAGCCTAAAGAAGCATCCAGCGTTGCAAAGTATTTTCAGTGATTTAATTTTTCTCAGCAACACAGGCATTGCTTAAACACAAAGGGCAATTGAAAGATAGCCGTGATTCCACTGACATCAACCTACTTTGGATTTCAACCAATCAAAATCAATCCTACTGACCTTCAATTGAAAAGGTTTGTTTTTTTTTTTTTTTTGTTAAGAAGGTGTTTCTCTTAAAAACTGTAGGGTGCTGTAATTGTATTAGAAATTGAGCAGCTTTTTTTATATTTGTATGTGTTGGTGAATGGACCTTGCTAGATGAAGAATTGAAGTATTTTTGGGTCAAACACTGACAAGACAACAGAAAATAAACTGTGTAAATCTGGTCTTTCTGTGAAAAAATGTTTTATTGCTATATATTGCTATATTGCTATTATTGCTATAATGAAAGGATGCAAAAAAATATATATTTTTATTTGGAAAATATTGTAATGAAGAGATGAGCTGCATCCTACTTACCTGGATAAGCATTTAATTGATTTTACAGCTAAAATACTTTCCTAGTGTCCCATTGGATTGTTTTTTTATTTCAACCAAGTTTCATTATTTTGGAGATGGTTCCATTATTTCTCTCAGTTTCAGACCTCACATGGAGTTATTACACAAGCTGCATATGTGGAACAGTTTTATTTGCCAAGGGCCTCTACCTAGAGTGTTGCTGTTTTGTGAGTACTGATTTCACACATAAAAGGAGGAAAAGGTAAAGTCAAGGAAAACTTTGTTTAACAAAGTGGCTGCAGAGATGTAGCTGTAAAATTCAAAGCACAGCCTCAACCTCTGAGAGACGGATATTAAAAGGGCCTTGTTTTTTTTTAATATACTGTGTATAGATACCAGGTATTGTTGTCAGATGGTTTTAGAAAAAACCTGAACTTCATAAATATAGAGGAGAGGTTTATAGAGGCTTCTTAGCATAAATGAACACTGATGACACTGAACAAACCCCATTGAGAGTGTGTGTTCTGGTCTAAGTGTTGGACTAAGCAAAAGACAGGAAAAAGATTTTCCAAGTATCATTCCTAAGGACTTGTCTGGTCCTGACATGGGAGCACAGAGCAAACAGCTCTTCCCTGTTGTGAGCTGAACTGGAGCAGTGGAACAAGCCCAGCATTGGCCAGGTGGGTGTTTTTAGGCAGTCTGGGCCGTGCACAGCTCCAGCACAGCCCTGCAGTGGGCAGGAGCCAGGTCAGCACTTGCACCCTGCTCTCCCCAGCAGCAGAACACCAGCTCCCTTGCTGCTGGCTCCCTTTTCTCTTTCCTGGGACTTCATGTGGGGGGATGCACAATGTGCCCATCCTGTGGCTGATGAATCTGTACCACAGGGGAATTGGCTCTGTCCCCCACCATCTGAGTTCTGGGCATCTCCCAGCCCTCCTAACAATTGTGGGAGCCCCAGGGGGTGGTGATGTGTGACCCTGGCAGCACAGAGCTGTCTGGAAACAGGGACACAGTACACATTAATTATGCTGAGGACTGTACCTATGCAGAAACCATTCTGTTGGGAATCAACATGTGATTGTGGCAAGTCCAGAAACAGATTTATACTCCAGATGGAAAAATGGCAGATTTCTGCTAAATGGGCTGTGCTTTTCTGCATGGACTTGGAACATGTCAGTGAGACAAAATGAAGGTTTTTATGGACAGAATAAATGCTTTTTCTCCCCACCTGGAGGTAAGCAAGCAGAACTAATGAGTGGGAATTCTCTTGATATCTCAACACTGAACAAAACAGGTTTTGTTTGTTTGCTTGTTTTTTTTTAGTTTTGCTAGTTTTGTTGCTGTCTCTCTGATAAAAGGTATTAAGCCATATGTAAGATTAAAGGATAAATAATTTTTACCTGTGTAGCTAAAGTACTGCCAATAAGTCATCTATCACATTATATATCTCTATCAAAGACTGACTGTAGTTAAATCTTTCCAACTTCATGAAAGACAAAAGAACTCTAAATAGCAAAATATTGTAGAGAATGTTTTTGGTAATGAAAACCTCCACTATTAGGATATCTGTATAGTTATCTCTAAGTGGCTGAACTGAATAATATATTTGGATATTAAAAGCTCTCTTTCAGGATAATATTTTTCTTAACTGGTTCTGGTCCTGAAAAATTTAGATTGTCTAAAGAGATATTATGAAAGTGCCTAGGTAAAATGGATGCCTAATTTTGCTTGGTTACTCAAGTTAATGCTTTATATTTTGAGTATTGTTAAATATTTATATAAATACGAAATGACAAAAAAAATCCCCGTAAATCAAAACATTCAATTAACTGAAATTTTGAAACCTAGAGGTATTATTTTTCTGGGCTGTTTTCCAGCCTTTGGAACAGGATAGTGCATCTGTGTGCACAGCTGCCCATGTCACATGTTGGCTTCCATTCTTCTGTGTTCAATACCAATATTACGGGGTTCATTTGAAAATAATTTAAAACTAATTTTTTTTACATTGGGGTGAATTAACACAATACATTATTATGGCTTTCATTCATTGTTTCAAACTTCAGGTAGTTATATATGGAAAGGCTTTTCTGTGTGTGTTTATAAAACAAACCAAATAAAAGGAATTCAAATCTATTCACATAGTATTAAATCCAATTTACTTTAAAACTTTAGATTTCTGTGGCTTTTGGGGTACCATGGAGAATTTTTAAGGTTCTGTGGTGTAACACATATCCCAGTGGGTAAAAGCACCTCTCAGAGTATTTGCTGTGGTCACCCTTGATTTTGGAAGAGCATTATGAGTGAATGGGACAGTGATTTTTGGGATTTGACCTTTTAAAGAGGTAGTTAAGTGAAATTATTTTAAGAAAGAATTCAAATTTTTCACAGGGGTTGTCTATCAATAAGGGGAAAGAAGGGAGGAGTGTATGCTATAGTGAGAAAGAGTAGGGAAGATGTTTGCAGCAAGGCTGGAGGTGGCTCAGCCAGTCCCCAGCACAGCATAACTCAGGCACTGGGCTTTGAGATCAGTTCTGAGGAGATTCTTGTCCTCACCTTGTGTACACATCATGTTGTGGGAACTCTTTCTGTCTTGCCTGGTACTGCTGAGGCTCTTCTACCCAGGCTGGGAGAAGTGACACAGATACACTTTGCAGTTGGGATTGCTTTCAGAAGCCAAATACAGTTGCAGCTCCCTGCTAGATGGAACTTAGGAGGAAAGAGTGAAGAACCACAGGGTATTGAATCCCCTGAAGGTAGGCAGGTGTTTACAGGTGTTTACAGTTGTTTAACAGATATGCTAGATGAAAATTTTCAAAAGCAAACCTTCACCCCTGATTAATGATATCTTCAGGTACAGATATTAAATTTTTCAAATATTTTCCCATGCCATTCTTATTGATGACATTATTAGAAACTTTCTTAACTGACAAAATTATTTTGTGCCAGGACTCTGGTAGGATCTGTAGTAAACTCTCTGCTTTTCTTTTTATGTCATACAGATAATGTATGACATGAATAATGAAGTGTAAAGACTTGAAGCTTTCTCTACTCATTGCTCAAGTGTGTGCACAAAGCAAGTATACAGTTGATGAATTTGTATTAGATAAAATTGAATTTTTTTTTGTTAGAAAATCTTTCATATCTGTATGACTTTGTTTTTGCAAATCACTGTTCCTAAGGATGGAAACACCTTCATGATCCAAACATGTAATTTTGAAGGTCTTTTTACTGTTTTGGTTCTTCAATATAACTGAGAAATTTTTTGACAGAAAAACTCTGTGCAATGCCACTTCTCATGTTTCATATTTCCATTGGTACATTTTTTACATTAAAATTGTTCAATGGAATTATAAGGTAACAATAATTACTGTTGAAGCAAAAAAAAAAAAAAAAAAAAAAAAAAAAAAAAAAAAAGTCAGACAGCCCCCCTCATGCTTCATGCTTTGAGTGCTTTGAGCTTGTCATTTTAACAGTTACCCCATCCCTAAAGACCCTATAAATGGAGATTTCAGACTTTTGAAAAAAGTATTTTCATATAAACACATGGACTATTGATTGCTCAAGAAATTATGGCAAAACAAATCAAATCAGTTTTATGAAGTTTTAAGGTTGATGAACTTGGAGAAGGCTGAAAGAGCAGATTAATTGGCTGACTGAAAATTGAGTTCAGAACTGAAAATTAAGCGTTCAGCCACCTGGAGAAGCATGTCACTGAAAAGGAATTGCTGAATAGTTGTCTGTAGTTTGGTTTGCTGCCTACAATTTGTCAAATGTATAAGTCACAGTAAAAATTTTTTTGAAATTATTTATGGTCCTTTTTTGCTGAAGACCATATGCTGCTTAGCCTTGCATAGAATTGCTATTGCCAGTTTGCTCTGTTTTGCCTATCTACATGAAGGAGAAATCCAGAGTGGAAAGTTTCTGAAAAATTGGTTAATAGAATGGACTTAGAAATTAAGAAGATAATTTCATAACAGAAACAACACACAAATTAAATTAGCTTTTAAAAGACAGTGGTTTATTTGGAAAGCAGTGTAGCAAAGCACCGAAAAAAAGTGGAATTTTGCAGTGTTGAAGCTATATCATTTGTATCTTGTCTTTGACTTCAAATGCAAGAGATAGAATATGGTAAAAAGTCATCTCTCTTCTGAAATCATTGTCATTCTTTTCCTCTTCCCCCTCCTCACACTTCTCTTTTTTTTATTTTTCTATTGTTTAGATTTTAAAAGACAACAAAGATGGAAATCAACAAAGAAAAAGGGAGAAACCAAAAGAAAAAACACATAATATTGGACATTTCAACTAAGACTGATGCAGATTTTCAAAATTAAGTTTAACTGATATAATGATTTTCCGCCACAAAATTTAAAAGAGAATGCTCTGAAAAAGAAAAGCTCCCATGAAAACGGTAACTTTAAAATAATTTCTAGTGTTCAGTTATGCTTGTTCTGTGAAATGTGGATCTTGAACAAAGTAACCCAAGAAATCTAGAAATTGCTATTGATGTCTTGGTCTAGTTGAAACCAATGACAGAAATCCCATTTCCTTCAGGCTGACAGTCCCCCCCCTCCAAATATCACATGCAAAGAGGTGATCAAAGTTTCATCAGTGAATATTCTCAGACTCCATGTATCCAGGGTTCCTCCCTCTCCAGGTAGAGGTTCATACTTAACACATTTTGGTCTCTTTAATGTGAACATAATAGGAGAACAAATAAACCCACAAGATTTTCAAGTTATCCTGTAGAAGTTTTCATCTCTGGCAAAAGGTTTTACTGTGGTGCTAACAAAAACAGATAAACACCTTTTTTATTTCACACACACAGACCAAAAAAAAAAAAAAAAAAAAAAAAAAAAAAAAAAAAAAAACCCCACCCCACTCACTTAAGAAGTTTATTCACATTTTTCTTTCAAAGTTTTTCTTTGAAAGTCAGGAGATAATTGTAAATGCAATTCCTAAGGAAGTAGTTGTTCTACTGGTGAGAACCAGCATGTAGCCAGGTTAGAGCCGAGCCCTTTTTGCCTATTGAAGAAGTGATCACAGGGCTGACAGCTGGAGTTTACTCGACTGTACAATAAAGCATTCCTATAGGTACCTTTTGTTGCATTTAAAATGCCAAGTGTAATCTTAATGCACTTTTTTCTTTGCCTTCCTTTTTTCCTCTGTTGAGTATTGTATCTTTGACCAAGGAAATGAAAAGAAGATAGATAAGCAAAAGAGATCAACATGTATCCCCAATTATTTAAGACACTCTCTGGGGAAATGATGTTTTTCGCTTATTTATGTTTTATTCTTGTGTTTTTGGGTTATTCAGTGAAGAGAAAGTCCAGTAATTACTTAAAGTTTTGTACCACAATGATAGTTTCAATGAGTAGAAATCTGTATGACAACCATATCTCTTGATGACATTTCATGTTGTCCTTCAAATTCTTTGCATTAGCACTGCTTGAATGCAGGTATAAAATATAGTTAATAACTGGAAAATATTGAAACCCAGGAAAAAAAAATTCCCCAAAACAGCAAAATCTCAAATGCTCTGAATGGACTAATCAAATAGAGATATTTTCTACAGTTTTGGAAATTATAGTATGTTTGAATATATTTTGAAAACCCTTTTTACTGTCGCTCTAGAGGACAAGAGTGTTTTCCATTTTATATTCCCTATACAGTTTCCAGACACAGGACTTGCCATAATCATCATTCATTGATCATATTTTGTTAGCAATTTTTCTCCAGAATAGGACAAACTTGTGGCATCTGTCTTGCTGTTGAAATGAAACAATCTGTAGACAATCACAGCATTTTTTGATGCCTTTGTTTTATGACAAAGAGGGAAGATAATGTGTGAGTGGAAGCAGGCATCCACTGCCTGGAAAATCCCTATGTGAACTTCATCTTTTTGAATGTGTGCTGTCACACCAGAATATTGCGGATGAAAAATACTTTGCCATCATATTTCAGAGGATGCAAATCATCAGCTGTGTGAAGTTTAAAGAGGAAAAGTGCCAGATTCTGCACTTGGAAGATTCTGGACATCTGCACAGGCTGGGGAATGACTGGCTGGAGAGCAGCCCTGTGGAAGTTGATCTCAGAGTCCTCATTGATGGCAAGTTGAACACGAACCAGCAGTGCCCTGGTAGCCAGGAGGGCCAGCCCTGTCCTGGGGTGGACCAGGCACAGCATCACCAGCTGGGCAAGGGAGGGGATTGTCCTGCTCTGCTCTGCCCTGGGGCAGCCTCACCCGAGTGCTGGGGGAGTTCTGTGTGCCACAATACAAGAACAATATAGAGCAATATATTATAAAGCATCCAAAGACTGAGCTGAGGCAAGGGAGGTTTAGACTGGATATCAGGAGAAGTGTCTCCACTCAGAGGATGGTTGGGCACTGGAATGGACTCTTCAGAGAAGTGGTCATGGCACCAAACCTGACAAAGTTCAAGAAGATTTTGGACACTACTTTTAGGCAGATGGTATGAATTTTGGGATTGTCCTGGGCAAAGTCAGTTTTTGAATTTTGTGATCCTTGTGGGTCCCCTCTAGGTCATGATATTCTATGATTCTATGTTTTATTTTCAGCTTTATCATGGAACTTTGCTTTAGGTATTAGGTAAAGGAATTCCAATGTACTTTGTGCTGACCTGGGATGTTCATCTCTATTTTACATAGACCTTACATAGGGCATAATTAAAATTCACAGGTAACATTGTTCTTGTTAGCAAATGTAGTAAGTATTCATTTTTGCTTTTAGACATCAGGAAGGCAAGACTGTTCCTTGACAGACTTTGACTCCAAACAACATATAGAATGAACTGAAACTTCTTGTTGAAATGCAGAATTATATTTTGGGTCAGCTTTTCTTCTCCTTTAGCATCGGGTGACAGGGTCCCTCTTACAGGACCTTAGTTGTGCAAACAGAACCTCTCTATTTCTACCAAAGCAGTTTCATAGGTGTGAATGGGTGTTTGTGAATGGAGAAGTGTGAATTATGTCCTTATTTATTACTCTGTTTTAAGAAGTAAAGCAGAGTGGGAATTCTTGAGCTTCAGACAGACAAGGTTCCTGCAGAACTAACTCTGCTAGCGACATATGATGACCAGGAAAGGTCTGCCTGTAAAAACAAGTGTGTGGCTTCTAAGGAAAAATGTGTGCTAAAGCCTTTCAAAAAAGGTAATATGTTTTATTCCACACCCAGTGAGGAACTCAGGTGAGTAAGGCTGTGCCAACATTTTGGACAAGCATGCCTCGCTTACATCGCTATTCTTCAGATCAAAAGGTTTAAATTCAGACAGTTTACTTCTAATAGAAGTGAAATACAAAGTGACTTTGTTTGTTTGTTTCAAAAGAAAACCTGAGAAATCACTTCTACACCCACCACTGATTGTTTAGTTTTTGAAATTTAGCCAGGAAGTGTGCTATGAAAGAAGTGGACCTGAATGATCATTTAAATGTTTATCTGCAATGGCTGTTGGGGCTGGGTGAGTGTCATGAAAACCTCATGAGATTTTGACTGAGCCAACATGCAATTCTTTCATGAGCTCTAGATCATAAATATTTCACATTTCTTGACAGCTCACAAGAGTCTCCTTTCTATTTGAAATGGGTATATTTTAACTTGCCCACTGAGCACCCTCGCATTCTTAGCAAATATGGATATAAACAGGATGCAAAGGGGCACCTCAAAAATTAATCTGCTAGTTGGAGTAAATTGGAGTACCCTTCAGTGTGTGACCTTTCCCATGGATAGGAGGGCCTGTGACATCTGAGAAAGAGCCCTACAAAGGAGTGGTGACTTGGAGTCCTTCTGCACCTCCATGGTACTACATTCACTGAAGCTGGCTCTAAGAGCAGGAGAGATCAGATTATAGAAAATGCTGGGTTTATCTAGTGTGCAGTGGTCAATCAGGCTGACAGAAAGTGCTAGTCTGGCATAACCTCTTTTACCATCTTGTTCAGTCTTTGGCTTAAGGCACAATCTA
The DNA here is from genome assembly GCF_009819885.2 of Catharus ustulatus. Lineage (NCBI taxonomy): Eukaryota > Metazoa > Chordata > Aves > Passeriformes > Turdidae > Catharus > Catharus ustulatus. Next base: position 12,689,012 of record NC_046221.1, on the reverse strand, counting down.
TTTTAAAAACACAGAATTCCTGTAACTTTCCTCCCTAGTTCTCATTTCTATTCAGTACACTTACAGGGTTGAGAAAAAAGCCCAGAAAATGGCATTGTGGCCAATGTTTGTCTGTTATAACCAGAGAGGAATGTCTTGAACTTAATATGTTTGGTTTGGGAGATCTGTTTTTGTCCACTATAACCAATTGTCCATTATAACCATGTCCATCATAAGTGTAGTGTGCACTATATAATTTAACAGCAGTGGTTAGTACAGCAAAAGCCAACTGTTGAGGTTGGGTGGGAAACCTGAGATATTTTGTTAACCAAATATGTCCTAAAATAATCTTAATTTTTTGAGAAACTATCAATCTCTGCATTCTTGGCTAAGTGCTGTTGCTGAAATTTTAAAATGGTCTATTCATCCTTAAATATACACTTCACCAAGAAAAGAAAAGAAAAGGAATTTTTTTATTCTTTCAAAATATCAGATGCTTTATGTACTAAGCAGAACCTTGGCATCCTTGAGGAAAAAAGGTTAAAATGGGTGGGGACCAGACCCAATTAGTTTCTGTGGAGGAAAGTGGAACCTTTAAAAATTGGAAATGTAAAAATACCTTGTATCTTATGAATAGAGAACAAATATGTAAGACTAAGGTTTCTCATCACAGTTAAAATAAATTTTATGGACATTTCAAGATCTCAGTAAAAGTTATCAAAGTTTAAAATTTTTAATTTATTAAGTCTTGTTGTATAAAGGGCAGGGAATGGAATAGGGATTAATTTACAAAACAACTTATTGTACCCTTTAAACTGCAAATGTTCTATAAAAAATGGAAATTAACTTGGCTTGAGCTAAGTCTAAATAAAAATGCCCTTGCTTTTGCTACATGAAAACAAAATGAAATTGGTTAGAAGTAGGTTTTTGGGGTAAAGAACAGGATTTTTTTTAATGAAACAAGACATTTCAATTTTACATACCAAAACCTTTTAATTCAAATCAAAGCCAGAGAAATAGCATGCTGGACTTGTACATCATTCATAAAGCCAGCAGGTGATGCAGTCAATCTTGCAGCCAGCAATTCACTGTCTGGGGAACTTGCCTAAGGAGTGGGGGAAGAAGTCTCTCCTGCCAGTGAGAACCCCTGTCTCTACCTTCCAAGAAATATGCTGTGGAGACATGAGTTTGCTTTTTTAAAATTTCCTATTTTTGTAGTCCCAATTTGCACATTGTACAACAAGGATTCTCCCAACTTATAAATAAGAGCTTAAGTCATTGTTTCCTTCTTCTTGACTCTCTCTTAGCATCCTGAGACCCTCAGTTCCCTGCAGTCCACCCAAGGTCCTTTTTGGACTTCATGGTCTGGGAATGGCCTGGAGAGGCACCATTTGGAGAGCAGCATGGATGTGTCCCCATCAGAGGGAGCAGGACTGACATGGGGCTGATGGAAGGAGCAACTTGTACAAACTCAATTTTTGAGGCATACACAGGCATCTGCATGTACCAAGCAGTTGTGGAACAGAAAAGCAAGCCTTAGGCACAACTGTGATTGGGTGGTAGCCTGTGAATTTGGCAGTGAAGAACTGTGAGATTGCTTCTAAGAGAGCTCTGCTGTTCAGGGGTCACTAACCAATCCTTATGTAAACTCTTCCTGAGGGCTCCCTTCTACCAAACTGAGACAAAAACAATAGTGTCTTTTCTAGTCCCCCAGTAAGTTGCAAATAGCACTTTCCATTTATTTTTTCCCCAGTTTTTCTGCTCTTAATTCTGCTGATGATGTAAAATGGATTATAGGCAGTTTAGTACCAAAGACTGACATTTTTCTTTTTTTTTTTTTTTTTTTCCCGTCTCTGCTGTGAATGGAACAAGACTCCTCTTCTTGCTGCAAAAATGCAGTTTCTTGATGAGAGGTATTATGCAAGTTACTGTAATTACTTAGCCAGAGCACCCTAGGGAGCCCTTCTGAACCACAGCTCTTCTGTTCTTGCAGGCAGGATAAAGTCAAACTTGCTCAGCAGTGAAAGTAAAGCTTTAGAACTGTGAGTTCTGCCCCCATCCTGACTAAAACAACAAAAAACCTCACTGCAGTAAGCTCCAGCCTGTCTCAGTCCACCCAGATATAAACTAACTCATCTACTGAAAGTTTATGACAAATGAGATGCAAACAGTTCCACTTTGGCCTTTAGGGCTGAGGAGAAGTAAAGGCCTGTCTTTGTCCAGTGATAAATGAGATGCTTATTCCAGCATTTTGCTCTGCCAGTGAATTATAGTTGGAACTGTTGGGAAAGGAAAAATTGTGGTTGGAAAAAGGAGTGTATTATGTGTGAGTGACAAAATGTTTGTGCATGCATGTGGGTGTTCTGAGGAGATCCTTATGATGCATAGAAGAATAAGGATGAAGAATGCTTAAGTGTTGCCAAGTTGCCAAGTGTTTATCTTTTCAGATATATAGTTGTATCGACAGTGCTTCTTACTGGATGGCTCCTACAGTAAGGAGAGAGAAGGAAAAAAGTTGATAGAATCCTAACAGAATAATATGGATTTTCTTAGAATTAAAAAGTAGTATAAAAAAAATCAATAAAGAGAGTTTGTTCTAGGTCATGACATGAGAGAGAATCTTGCAATTGCAAAATTGTACAAGCTTGGAATTAAATCTTTAGCTGAGGTTAACCTATTTAGGCAGGTTGGCTCTGTTTCTAAAGCCATCAACACACCTTTGTGTGGTGCTGCTTTATCAGAATTTCAGTGCTTTGGCAGCCCTGAGCCTTGTTTTACCTCCTGTCCTTTGGGGCCTGTCTCTGGCAGGAGCACTCAGCCTACTTCATGAGTTTACCTTCCTGCTTCAGAGTTTCAGATAATTTCTTCTTTCTCCTTGTTGAGAGAAGTGATATTGCACCTCTGAAGATCTGCATAGTCTTATGTCTATCTAACCAATATGAAATAACTGAATTTCCCGCCACAGAATACAAACCAGCTAAGCCCACTTGGCCATTCTGGCTTGTCTGCTGTTTGGATCTCTTGGCAGACCCCAGAACTTCTCCCCCTCATTAAGAAAAGCACTTGCAATCCTAATTTGGCTAAAACTGGAATGCCTCTATATGGCTTACCAGACAGGGAGCATACTCCTAGTTCAATGCTCCCTGTCACTTCACATGTATCCTCATGGGACCCTTCTTGTGTTCTCCTGACACAAGCTGTCAGTTTGTGAAAGAGTAATTGTCCCACTCCTGAATTTGGAAACTTGGGTATGGCAAGCCTTCACATCCACACAGGAAGACTTCTGAGTATTGAAGGGTGGTGACTGGGACAAATTTTAGACTTTGTATGACTAATAGCCAGGGTATCCTTTATAAAGTGAGCACCTGTGCTGCCTTCTCCCCTCGTTATCTGCCCCCTTGGCTTTTGCAGTAGGTGTGTGCATGCACACAGGCACCGGCAGCAGTACGAAAGCTGCTTGCTCTATTCCATAACACTGTACAGATGGTCCTCTGGATTACAAAGGAAATGCCTCTGGCAAGCTGTGCTCTTCACTGTGATTGATGCTATGAGGTATAAGCTTAGAGGTTCTGCAAAATATCTTCTTTTCTCATCTCCTTTTTTTTTTCCTTCTTTTTCTTTGTCTGCTAATAGAATGGTGTAGCAGAGTATACTTCTAAACAGTTACAAATTATTTGTAAACTTTTTTAGATACCTATGATGTTTGCAATTTGTAATGACTTCTTCAACAGTGACTTGAAAGGGACGTCCTAAGACCATTAAATGTTTTACATTCAGGAATGAATGACTAGAGGTTATTCAACAGTAAAACAACAATATGAAACCCTCTGCTGTTACCTTCTCCATCTCACCTCCTAACTAGCAGAACATATCATCTCCCAATTTATGATTTCTTCAAAACAGATTTCAGAGAATAGTGAGCCATCTTCTCTGAGCTAGACATAAAAAGCTGCCTGCTTCATATTTGGGATTTTGCCTTTATATGCTTCATATTTATTTTACTTGCCATTTTCGTCACTTTCCAAAATGTCAGACACAGCATTCCTCACCCTTTTCTTCACCAAGATTTCAATTTTAAGTGATAAATTGGTTGTCATTCAACTTGAAGCAATCTAAAACCCTTACTGCAGTAAACATAGGAAGGGTCAAAATAATCAGATTATGTTAGTTTTAGAGTTCAGTTTTTAGTATAAAGTGTTAACTTTTATATGGGAATTAAAAAAGCTGTATTTTTCTTTTTATGAAATTGAAAATAAATGTACTCAAACAACAAATTTTTAGATCTCTGTATGCCAAATTATCTGACTCTCTAAATGTCATATTAGCAGTTAATGTATGCCAGTTGAGACCATAAGCCTGGAATAGGGTGGTTGACAATTATATCCATGAATTTTATTATGAAGATACTGAAACTTCACTAATTAAGCATGTTTCTTACAAAGGAAGATCTAAGAAGTGGGTGCAGAATTTTAAAGTAGGTTTTTCTCTGCTTATTCCATCCTGCTCCCACTGAACTGGGTGAAGATTTTTAAGAGAGTATAAATGAGATGTGTGCAAGACTGTCCAGCTTTCTAAACCCCATCTTGCACTTGTTTACAAAAGAAAATTGAATGATGTTACAGACATGGCATTAGTAGAACTGCAGGCAAATATGAGACAGAGAGTAGAGAATATTATTTTTGAAATTACCAGTGGCAAAATTCTTTTTCTTCTGCTCTTGGCCAAGTAATCCAAATTCCATGTATTCTTGCCAGGTGACCTCTTAAGTCAAGGACTTATTTGGGAATAGGAAGGGTTGGGGATTTTTTTTGGTATTGATCATTTATTTCAGAGATGGTTAAATGGACTGATTTTTATATCTGATCAAAGACCTGTTTTTTCTGCTATTGAAGTTAATGGCTATGCTCATATTGATTTCTTAGAATGCTGGATATTCTTCCAAATTAATTCAGTGCTAAAATGGGGCAATCTGTTTTTTCATATAAAGTGAAATTTGTGGTCAGGTCTAGCTCAGTATATGTTGTTGAAGACTATGCAGTGCTTCAGCAATCGATGCAAATAATAAAAAATTAAAAGGGAGAAGCATTCTGTCAATAGCACTCCTGTAACAAAGGGAATGCTTGTTTTATATTGATTAGGTGCTGTTAAATAATGCATCATGGCTTCACAACCATGTAGGCTCTTGCAGGGTTGTTTATTGCAAGCAGTGGCAGTACAGAAATGCTCTTAGTGAGCAAGGAAATCAATACTGTATCTGTAAACCCACTTGCAAATATAATCCCACAGCTCACCCTCCAATCTGCAGCTCCCCATTAAACCAGAATAGTGTGAAATGAGACTGGATCTTAAATTCTGTATTTCTCTTTCTGCACCTCTCTGGACAGCAATAGGCTGCTGAGGTGCTTCAATTAGAACCCAGTCCATAAGGAACTTGTTTGGTATACTTCTACTCAGTTGCTAATGTATAAGAGTACAAATCAGCTAAGCCATTTCCAGCATTTCAGATTTTCATATAAAGATATATTTTTGGCAGCTTTAATTTGTTCACACACCAAAAGATTCTGAGAACAATTTATTTGTAAATCTACCAAACAATTCCAGTTAAAAATAGGGTATTTCCAATGTAGCTTATCAACCCTCTCCAAGGAGTTAGCTACTGCAACTCTCATCAAATTAGGGTCCCAAAACAGTGACATGTCTCTGTAAATCTTCAAAAGAGGTTCTTTAGCATGGCTAAGGAAATGCTCCTGTTCTTTGGAAGAGTGCCAGCTGAAGAGCCGGGTGACTGAAGGTAAAGGGAGTGGGGGAAGCAGTGAAATGCACACACTTCATTCACATCATGCACTTCATGTCACTTGGTTTAACACAGCTCTGCTGAGGCCCACTGTGCTTAGGTCTGGCGCTTCCCACTGCAGATTAAGTGAAGGGCAGTACTGCAAAATAACTGGCAAGATCAACTTTCTGTTTAGGGAGAAGATGTGTATTTATTTACCATTCATCCCAATCTGAGATCCTTTCAAGTATCACAATCCAGTCCTTCTGAGCCAAAGTCCCAGAATTTAGGAGAGCTGTGGTGTATTTTCCATCATGACTTTGGTTACCTTTAATAGGGTATGACTGGTCCAGTGAATAATACAAAAATATCCTGGTATTTATTTGTGCTTACTAAATGCAAGACAAAATATCATCAGTCTTCTGATGATGAGCACTCACAGTACCCACTAATATTATCAGAAATAGAGTAACATTTGCAGCACTGGGCAGTTTTAAGAAATGATAAACAATAAAAAATATACTGCTAAACATAGATGATCATTTTGGACAAACTGCATTAGAATAGAAATTGGTTTATTTTCATAGACTGGTTCTGTGAGATTGTATCTGCAGAATTTTAGGTTATGATCATTACTGTACAATACCTTATCTGGACAAAGAATGGGATTTATTTAAATGAATTTTAGGCACCTAAAATCAGGTGTGTAGCTGATAGTCTGTATTTCCCTTGCAGTTGATGGAGATATACAGTCTTGTCCATGAGGCAATGATTTAGTAAAGTAGAATAACAAAAGTTATTCATTTATTTGCACCTGACCTTTTTGCTTGCCTCTATAGCGAACCTTGGCAGCTAACCTATACCAGATGACACATTTTAAAATATTAGGGTAACTGAGGAAAATCCTATTATGTGAAAAATAGTGACCAACAAAGGTGTGAGGAGAGCTGGAGAAGGAGGATTTCAAGTTAAAAATAGATGCTTATGCAAGAATTAGTAACAGTCGGAGACAAAATCTAGCACTGAACAGTGCTGGTTCATTGGTATAATTTTGAATTCTTCCAAAAATGAAAGATTATTTTTGAGGTTAACTCTTAGTTCAGAGCCAAATTTCAGTCAGAGAGTTCCAACTCATTTTGCAATGACTCTAAAAGTATTGCTTCAGAGGAAGCTGCCTGACTATTTAATAGACAATACTTCACAGAAAAATGGTGAGTGGGAACTGGGGTCTGGAGTACTTCAGTGAGGTCCGTTATTTTTTGATACCTATACAAAGTTTATTGGAAGTAATTGATCTTGTTCCTTAATTTCTAATGGGGTCCATATGACAGACATAAAAAAATCAGGGAAGCAGGTTGAATTTTAAAGTTCTAAGATGTGTTCTAAATCTGTTTTGGACTAGGTATGCTGGGAAGATCTGGCCCTGAGCCTGGTGGAACAGTATCCGGAATAACATCTCAATGGCCCCAAGCCATGGACAGAGCAAGGCAATGACATCCATCTTCTGACCACATAGACATGTTCTATATTTTCCTCTCTTCCTCAGGAATTTTTCCAGATGGGGTCACTGATATTTAAATTGGGTAACCAGCCGACCATGGCTGAGTGGGGAGTCAGCCTGGAATTTTCATGAACATATCTTTTACTTTAAAAGTTTCTAAGCAGGTATCTTCCTTTAAACTCAGTAATACACTTAATAACCATGATCCACTTTGCTGTCATGACCAGACCTGTTCACGTTCCTCAGGGAATTTGTTTAACTCTAGTTTGGCTATTGCCATATCACACAGAGTACAGAGAAGCTTTGAAACATGGGTAAAGTCTGAAACTGCAATATCACTCATACAATGAACATACAAGAAATCCTGCTTAGAAGAAAAAATATCTCTCTCAGAATAGCTTTAGTTTCTCTCTGTTGTGAAAACTATGAATAATAAGGGCCAGATATCACCCAGCTTTGCGCTATACTCTTATCCAGGTGATCCAAAAGGCAAATGGAGTGAGCTGAGAGAGGGACAACATCCAGCACTGATACATACCTCCTCTGAAATAACTTTTCCATAACTTAACATGTAGATCAATGTACATAGCTCAGTACATAACTTTAAGGGAATTCTGCAGCTACGAAATGCACAGCTGAAAAATTTTTTATTATCTTTTTAATAATAACTTCAGATAAACCTCACTGTGAGTGATATATTTACAAAAGTCTATCTATGTTAAGGTTTCATATTGCTAAACAATAGACTGTAAAGTATCAGTTACTGGTGTGGTTTATTGCAAATAAAGCTGATCCCTTGCCTTGGTCCTGCAGCAAAAATCCTTTTTTTTTAATAGCTCTTCACTAAAAAACCTAATTGTGGGATTTCATCTAACAGAAAGAAAATAGTAAGTCTTTCATTAAAGCATTCTATAAGAGAAGTATGTATTGCACATTTATTTCTCAACTCATGGGTGCAAAAATGAAATGAATAATTCATTTCCAACACAGCCTTCAAATCAAAACATTTCAGCATTCCTTACTGACTAACATCAGTGGATCGTGTGAACCAGAACACTATGTTACAATAACCTCATGATTTTTAGGCAGAAGGATCCTTGAATAATATTTCAGTCTCTGCCTTTCCCTGGAAACTTCCTCACTTTCAGCAGTTCTCCTCTACTTGCCAGTAATGACCTAACTCTAAAATTATTTGCTGCATTTGAACAGGGAACAAAATTAACTCTTAAGCAAATTGGTGGCCTATACCATCAGCAGAGACTGAAATGGGGCTCACACATATATCCCAACAGTGCACCAGCAGGGCTCATGGTCTCTGGGAAGCCTCCCTGGTCAGTGCAAAAGCAGCATTTTGTCCAGAAGCCACTTTAGCCACATATTACTGTTATAATGTCAAGTTAATGGATTCTTTTTAATGTATTTCAAGAAATGCCAGAACTGTGCTTTGTCATTTATTTGCAAGTATAAATTTTCAGGGTGGAAATTGGTCATAAGCACGTACAACACAATGATTCTTACAGAAAGAAGCTTTAACATAAAAACTAATTTTTCAAATGTCCCTGCTATATACACTTGCCTAGTGTTTATTTTATTGGTACTGGGAAAGTAGATAATTTCAGAGGAAAGGAGAGAAGGGAATTTCTTGTAGTTTGCAGGGCACATTTCTGGGGCTTGAGAACTGCTCAGACATTCAGTCAACATCATCCTCTGAAGCTCTTAGGTTTTGGCAGGTACATTTATCCATGGAACAATGCACAAAAAGAAACCCTGATGGCTTGGAAGGGGTCGGTGGAGGTCTGAAGGTTAACTTAAGCCAAAGATCCTGAGGGAAATTATTCTTAATGAAAACTGGCACGTGCATGCCCCTGACAGCTTTAGAAAAAACAAACATATATTTCATCTGAATCTCAAATATTTAAGCTCTGCAAAAACCCCAAACAAATTTTGCACTGAATAGAGTTAACTGCCAAGGAAAAATTAATTCACACACTTTTTATTCCTACTGCTCTGGTACCCAGTGGAACTGTTTTACTTTTATCTGACCCCATGCAATACCTTTCTTTCAAAACCATCACATTTAATAAATTTTCATAAGGAACAATTTGGAGAGTTGCCCAGTCATTGTCTAAAACGAAGTAAGAACAGAACTTTTAATACAACGTGTGCATATGTTGGGTTTTCCTGGGATTTATTTTTCTTATTTTATATTTGCATATATATATGTACACAAACAATGGGACTGGAATGCCGGAACAGCTGTCTGGAAGCTTTATTCCATCACAATTGTCAGTCTTATTTTACAGAGCTAAGCAAGGGAGATGGAATAGCTTCAGCTCCTAGCACAGCAGATGAATTTCTCTATGTTACAAAGTCCTTTAACAACGTTCTAGCCAACAGCACAATACTGAAAGTTGACAAGTGTCTTGCTTTGAACAATGCTTGCTCGTAATACCTTAAAACAGTGGATAAAACTTCATTATTAAGCTCATATATTTCTACTATCTTGCTTAACATATTTTCCTGAGGCCTATCTTTACATAGCTCACAGCCCTATTGTTTCTTGTCTTTGCATCTTCGGCATTCTTCTATTTCTCCATCCTGAGATTTGCTTTCACACAGCTTTCTGAGAGTTTTATACCTTTTCTATTTCACACAATTCCCCCTCAGTTTACTTTAAAGAAATCTTTTTAACAACCTTGTCACCTATTAACTATTTTGTGTTACATAGTTTTACTACATTATATTTTTACTTATTTAGTAAAGTAGCATTATTAGCATTTTAAACAAGGCTATATTAATAAACTTTATTTAATATACTGTGTTGTCAACAGTGTTTTCAGCACATAGACCCACACTAGCTGCTGTGAAGAAAATTTACTCTATCCTACCCAAATTAACCCTACTTATATCTCAGTTTGAGTGTCCACACTTGCAAAATCAAATTTCCCAATGAAGTTGGTGGGCTTTATACATATATAAAACAAGAATGGTAACTGTAAGTAACTACAGGTGTATATATACTAAAATATGGTGCCCTTCATTGAAGAACTATTTAGTGTAACAAGAGGAACAACATGGAGTTTTAGAGATACTATACAAAGGGTTTTTGGGTGTATGCTCTCACTGAACATGAAATGGTACTGTTCTTACAAGTTTCTTAATGAGAAGTCTGTGCCTCCTATAACTAAGATGAGTCTTTATTATAAAAACAGGTAAGCTAAGACAGGAAGGAGCTTGAGAAAGGCATATATGTCTTTCAGTAGGTAGCTATGACAGAAATGACTCACTAATTAAAAGAGGTTGAGTGCTTCAGGGATATTACAATTCAGCCCAGACCTTAAGAGATCAGATAGCCTTATGAGATGTCTATCATATTGCTCAATATGCCATTACAGACACATTAGGCAAACATGCTACTGATTAAAGCCAATGGCAGTCAGAAAGCACATTTTCATAGAGAAGGCAACAAGTGTTGAGTGTGATGTCTGATAGGAGTCACACGGGTTTGTACCAGTTGAGATTCTGCTTGTAATCAGCATGATGCTGGTGACTGACAGCAGCATCTTGAATGGCTGGGAGCTGCACAGTGTTTGCTCAGCCCAGCCTGGGTTAAAAGGGAGCACTGCTAATGTTTGCATTGCAAGCATGCCCAGAGACCTATTCTGGTATCAGGACTCCATTTTTCTGCCCTATCGAAGAGTTTATTTTTTCCATGGACTTGAAAAGGGTGTGAGAAAAGCAGATTGTCTGCAATTGAATCACCAGTGGAAGCTGAGAGAGTTTAAAAGCTTTCTATATTTGATTACAGGAGATCATATTCTTTCTCACTAGAAAAATAAAGATCTATTGGATTTACTTATCAAGACTCAGCTCTTTATTTAAGAGTGCCAGGGAGCAAGTGTAGCAAAAGAAGGAAAAAAAATAATTGTAGGAAACTAATGACCAAGAGAAAGAACAAGACAGAACAGCCATCGTTCTGTTTGGAGGAAAGAATTTTTGATTCCTTGCCTATGATTATTTTTGCATTTAACATAAATTGTCCTTGTCTATGATTATTTGTGAACTAAAATTAACCAGTAGGAGTCTTGAGTATGAAATCCTGGATTACTCGTCCTGTGTGGGCCCTCTAATCACAAGGCTGCATAATCAAATTCTCTTTCAGTTCTGAATTTTTTTCCACATATCAACACAAATTCAGATGGAGAGGTAGAGTCCCTCCTTTACCTGTAATGAGCACTGTAACAGGACAACTACATTTTTTTTTTGATCTAACCTCAGGTCTTCTTACAGACACTTGCATTACTTTTCTGAATATGGAGAGAGTTGAGTAGCATTTCACAGCAGCATTGGAAGGACATATCCTTTTAATTATGGACATGATTCATTTTACTCACAATAGTGCACTGCAGTGTATATATGTATGTGACCTAGTAGATCTCATACTAATTCCATATGGCACAGTGTAATTTTTTTAAAAAATTACTATTACTTGGAACTTCAGACACTGAATTTCAAACATCTGGAAATGTATATATAAGTATGTAGCATTTACAGAAGAAGAGAGAATTAAAGCATATTACTAATTCAAATATATTTGACTTCCTATTTAATTCTATTCTTAAACTCACTTTATATTCTACACCTGACTGTCGGTAATTCCAACCCCTTAACAATCAAGGACATCTTCACCTGCTCTGCTCTGAGGATGTTTGTGGTAAAGCTTACGCTGCTTCTCTTATCAACAGCCTCTCCCAAGAGTGTGAGCAGGCACTGCCCCTTCCCTGCTGCAACCAACACGGTTTCCTTGCATGTGGAAGGTGGATATAGAGCCAACTTCCATCTTGGCACAAAGCTCTGCCTGTGCCCTATTGGAACTAGAAGATCTTTAAGGACTTCCCAACCCAAATCATTCTATGATTTTATTATTTTATATTTGTCTGTGATATCTCTCTCCAGGAAATGGGGACAGTGCTGCTGAATAAACTCCATCCAAAACATTTTGAGGTTTGAAATACTTTGTTCTAGTGGTGGCTTGACACATGCTAAAGAATTCTTTTTTTTAATAATTGTTGTGGAACCATGGAGTGTGTATGTGATTGAGGTATTTCAGCTTTGTTAGAGTCATAAAGGCTGTTTTCCTTTAAGCTGTGAAATTGGATGATGCTGTTTGCCATTGTAAATAACTTCTTAAAGCCCTTTAAACTAAATTGACTTTAAAAGTTTTTTCATCTTGTTTTAGTAATATAGTCATAGAAAATAGGGCTGGAAGGTGGTCAGTCAGGCCATCTTACTTCCTGAAGAAAAAACTGACTGCACCTCAACTGCTCCTGAGAGATGTTTGGTAAACCAGTTTATAACAATGTCAGTGATTGAGTTCCCACAGCTGTTTAAGGTGCTAATGAAGAATTTCTAATTTTAGGTATCTTTATAGTTCAGACAATTGCATATCAAAAATTAAAAGTGATGGCTTAAAAGGAAGTGTTTGGAAAGTGGGATAAGGACTCCTCTCAAAAAATTGTAATTTCGATCTTGGAATGAAAAATATTACATCTGGTTTTGCCACAATCAAAATATATTTTAGCTCACCCAGCTGTGAGGCAACAATTTTGTTTCTTACTGGATAACAACTCCAAAAAAACTGTGGGGCAAATGTGGTATAAGCTGCAAGACAGAGCTAATAGAGTGTGCTCTGCCACATTGTTCTGAACTGTTATTTTGCTTTTCTGTATTCTGAGGGACCACAAGTGTCTTTTGATGTTATTAATCGATATGTAGATGTGAGCATCTTCAGTGAGCAGCCCCTGACCTCTCTGCTATTAGGGAAGAAAGTTGATTGCACTAGTAAGCCTCTGGTAAACATGGGAAAAGAGCCAGTGCAGTTAAATAGAACATCTAAACAAATATATGTCTGTATATTTGTCTGAATCCTGTTTTATCAAAATTGAAAGAAAATTCTATACTAATATACTACATTCTTATATCATGAGCAGCGGTGAATCATTTACACATGGCATTACGGTAAATACAGATAAGAAGAGAAAGAAAAGTTTTCCAAGGAACTCAGTAGTAGCAGTGGAAATAATGAAATCTATTTTTTGCTCTCAGCCTTCCTAGCATGCCTAGCATGTTTACTACAATAAAAGTTTGGCATGTCCAGGATTTAATGTTTTCTTTTCACATCAACTTTCTATGAATGAGAAATAATTTGTTCTTAAGTAATTATTTCAGCTTTCCAGGTGGAATATTAAACTATTTTAGCCAAGTTGAATCTGAATTTTCCCATTTTTCTTGTTTTGTTATTGTTTTTTTAAAGAATAAAAGACACAAACTTTCCTGTCATCTCCACTGACAACTTTCTGTATAAAAAAACATAAAAAATTATTTTTCAGAGGTGCATACAAGCAGGTACATAACCTGCTCTCCACTGAAACTGTAATCACCTATGAAAAAAAGAAATCAAACACCCAGAACCAGTCCTTGTCCTCTTTGGTCTCTTCCATTCTTTGGTTTGGTATTTTTTTCTTCTTTCTCCTGCATTTGCTGTTTAAATCATACCTGTCATTAAAAGCATACGAAAAGCAGAGAAAGTCAATAGTGTTGCTGGCAGTAGATTACAGAGCTATATTAGAGAAAAAAACCAATGAAACAATTTATTTTGTATTAGATAGGAGAGGTAAGAGAGAGGTGTACACAATCCTTACCCTTTGTACAAGTACTTTCTGTTCAGATAAGCAGGGATTGAAGATATACACCATAACCAGTTTGGATGTGCTATTACTTTTTCATTTGCTGTCTCTATAAAAAGGGCAGACATAATTATGAGAAAGTGTGTTGTCAGGATTGAACCTCTTAAAACCCAGAGAGAAAGAGAAGATATGGACCTTTGTGAATTCTCTTTTTTGTTTCTGTGTTCAGTTTTCTCTTTCATGCTAGGCAGTGAGCTGCTGGTGAAGCCACGGAGCAGAAAATCAGAGAAGCAGTAACTAGCAGCCAAGTCAGCTGCTAACTCAAGGGAAAATGCAAGCCAAATAGCAAGGGCTGAACGTTGCAGCAAGAGGGGTAAGCACCCAACAACTCCATGAGAATACCAATGGGAAACATTTGTTCTTGATTACTAGGCAGATGTTAAGGGATTAATGTGAAAGGGAACATTTAATTAGGAAAAATGCTTTGCAGAACAAGTTAGGACATATGAATGGATGAAGAAGGAGGAAACAATTCACCTTTAACGTGTTAGTTTTATGTACTGTATGTCTATAATGTTTTAATTGTGTAAGAGTCTGAAAGAACCAGAGAAATTAAAAATCAGGTTAAGGAAACAAATGCCACTTGAACCTCACTACTAAGGTAAAGGAGGTCTAACCTGAGAAAATCCTACGTATTTGCTTTGGCATTGCAAAATATATGAGAAAGAAATAATGGTAATTACACACATATTTGTAGAAAGTAAAATAAGTCTTAATTACAAAACCTCCCTTGGAGAATCTGTGCCTTTATTGCTGCCTAAGACTATTAACACATATCCACAAAAGCAGGCTTTGCTTCTCATGTCCATTCAGAGTGATAGCTCTCAGTGTCACTGGCACTGGCCACTCCACAAGGAGCAGGCAGTGTCAGTTGTTCCGTTCACAGTAGGCACCATGTACTTGGATTTTGTCACCTGGGCAACAGTGCACATATTTCTGTTTCCAAGGGCACTTCAGAAAGCACTATCTGCTGCTGTTATAAAGGACTTCCCACTGGACTTTCCCCTCCTTCTGTGTTTCAGCAACACATGCTGGTTCCTGTAATCCATATATTCTTGTCATATATTATTTCACTCCTCTTGAAACATTTTTTGGAGGTGTAAATCCGTGAATTCTGTTCTACCCCACTTTAAAGCTGAAACAAAGAACTACAGAGCTAGGTCTGATGTCATTTGAAAATTTTGGTGATAAGTTCATGCTGAGGTATTGTATATTATGAAAAGTCCTAGAAAAACTGTCAGAAAAGAAAACAATATGCTCCGATGGAAAGAAGATTCTATAGAAAATATTGTACAGTTAAAACTGTCCAGTTCCAATAATAGCTTCTGATGGTGCTTCTTAGCCATCTCAAAATAGATACACCCATTACACAGGACCACTGTAACTCCTGTTATTTAGCATCATGTTCTGATAAAGCCATAAAGCTGAATTTGTTTTAGGACTTATTTAAATAAATAATCTGAATTTGTAGGCTAATACAGAATATTGAAGAAAGATTTTCATTCCCTACTACAATTAAGAGAATGTCTCCATAAGTGTTTTTTATCCAAATGATGCAGAGTTTGAGGGTGAACTTTTTGTCTTGCCAATCTACTCTAAGGTACATTCAATGTCTCCTTAGCAGACACTGAATTAAGGCTTGCAGGATTCAGCAGCTCATGCCTCCCTGCCTCTTTGTGGCTGCTGCATGCAGCTAATTCCTCCTGGGAAAAGAAGCAGACTATCAGTTTGTTTACCATCCAGTAAAGATATCTGGCAGTTTCCTTGCACAAAATGAGCTGCTCTCTTGTCAGGAAGGTGTTTGATCCTCTCACAAGCTCTGCCATCTGTTGAATAAATATAGGCATGTGAAAGTTCAAAGTGTTACTGTGCGTAATAACAGGCAGTGGAACAGTGCATAGGATTGACTGGTGGAATTAAGACATATACAGTCCCCAATTATGCCATAGTTACAGTAGGAACAAGACAAACTCTTTCAAAAAGTCACCCGCTAAAATCTCTATACAGTAAAAAATAAAAATCAATATTCTCTGCTGGTTATCACATGCAGTTTGTACTTAACCACCAATTTACCTCTGCCCACACCAAATTAATTCACAGTCTGTTTAATTTACTTCAGGACTGGATTGACCTACAAAAATTCCTTAAAAATGCAAAGTTAAATAGACACAGAACTGCAATGAGTGGGGTGGGATTTTTCAGTTTGTTTCTCAGTCCCAGACAGGCTGTGAAATTTTGCACAAACTGTTAGTCACTCTTCCATGGGTTTGGTTTTTCTCTGTATTTCAGTGTACAGACAGAAAAACACAAATTATTCTGCTCGTAAGCAAAATCGTCTCTAACCTATATGTAAGTGATTACAAATATTCAAGTAGACTTTTTTTTTATGGCTGATATAAATTTCTTCAGTACTATTTCCAGTAGTAAGTGGAGCAGTATAATCAATGTTTAATTCAGTTTATGAAGGAATTTTCAAATTTCTATACCCTGAACTGAGGACATGCACTAGAGATCTCCCATACTGGCCCAAAAGCTGTCACCTTTAAGCCATTATGAATTTTTTCCTATTTATCAAGAGTAGTAACAGACTCAGATGAAATAAAAAAAATATAATTTGTTATGCCTCTTTCAATTAGTAATATAATATACTAATGTGATTTTCATTGTCTTTTTAGTTTGTAGTTTTGCAGGAATCCTCAGTTTTGGGGCAGGGTTGTCGAAGAGATTTGATGGCAGTAGGGTCTCAGCCCTGGCAATGATTGAAATCTCATTATTAATCAAGAGGAAGCAGAAAAGGGAAACCTTATAACAAATGAGGTGGAAAAGTAAAACAGGAGATGATTATTAACTGAATTACTATTTTAAGGCTCTACTACAAATAGGATTTATGTGACAATGTAGAATCTGTATAACTAACACCTAAACAGTCCAACTGATGGAATATTTTAACTAGTGTAGGACTGTCCTCAAGAATTTTACTCATATGTATTTACATAGTTTCTAAATTACTTGCCTGTATGCCCTCTATTCTTGAGAGACAGAGGTGCCACCAGAGGACATTTCTTTACACATTAAAAAATGTGTAAAATAGGAGTAATGGATTGCTCTCAGCAGCTGCCAGTCTTCTTCCTGTGACTTATGAAGAGCACAGAGGACTTATCTAAATTTATCTAACTTTAGATAAGTTGCAGACAGCTCATATTGGCTCAGCAGAATCCAACACTCAAATTGCAGCTTATTTTAGTGATCTGATGATTGAAATATCAGTGACTACTCTGTTCTCCAATTATTTCCTTGTCAGAGGAAATGGAGACCTGAGGTGTGCTTTAAGGAACAGCTCTGTCATAGCTCACACCTATGATCTCATGATAAAATATGCAAGTTGGGGCCTGTGGAGTTTTATCAGCTATTTTCTAATGCATGAGGAAGAGCAGACAATAGGAACTGCTAGTAAATTCAAGCAAGAAAAACTTTACTGCAGCATAAATCCAGAACAAGCTTTTCTTTAGCTCAGCTCAAATTTATAAACTCTTTCCTCCAATCTATTAAACACAAATATTTCTGCACGCACCAGAAATCCTTGGATGTCACCTGCATTCTGTCATGCTCTAAGTACTCATGAGAAGTTTGTGATCCCAACTTAAACACTAGTTTGCTAAATGACTTCAGTTAGTTATTTCCCACTGCACATTTTCTGTTTTCTCACCTGCACAGAGGGAGTTAGGAGACGTCACTTCTGTAAGATCCCTTAAGTTTTTGAGCTAAAAAGTGCTTTTAAATGCACCACTAATAATAAGATAAACACTACACCCTAAGATAAGTCTTTGCTCTCCTGGTGTGACCAGAGTGTCGGGATAAGGCCCATATTTTTGATTCAGGCATAAAATATTGATAGTGGTGGATTGTTAACATAATTTAGTCAGGCAGGATTTTTTTTTCTCCTTCTCAGATTAAAAAGCTAATGGACCTTAGAGAAAATTTTATTCCTCTGTGGACTGGCTCCAGTATTTTTCTCTTGGCCAAATTTTATTTCTCTTCTGATGAGACACATTAAAAAAAATATTATGATGTTAACATTATTGCAGTAAAATCTTGCATGTTAACAAAGAAGACAAGGAGTTGGGAAAACAAGGCTAGTGTGAAGTGAAATACTATAAAATATTAAGCTGTGTTGTTTTCTGTAGCAATTTTTTCATCTGTTTCATACAACTGTCAACACAGATGACCATCCTTGTATTTTTATTGCCCAGCTTGTTCAAAATGGCTTCTTGGTTTGTGGCTATTATTTTGAATCTGCACTTCATTATGCCAAATATTTGCATATGCAATTCACTGAGGTACTTATACTGACCCCAGGGAAATGCCCAGTGAACAATCACTGTGTCTGAGTTTGAATGAATAATGAAATGCTAATGGAAAAATGTGGGCCCACCTGATAGCAGCTGAACCTTGTTCACCACAAAATGGCCTGGATCAAAGGTCTTGTTAAAAATTCCTTCCTATACCATAATCAGAACATATTAAGATTTGAGTGTAATTTTGCATAGGTAGTACAAGTCTCCTAAAGTTGCTTTCCTCAAATTTTATCATTTGATTCTTATTCATAGGGAATAAGGGTGGTGTACAAATCATTGGGTTTCCTTCTCCTTTTATCTATAGGAGACTAGCAGGGGAAGTGTAGTGCCACCCTTCCCTTTCCTTATTTCTTCAAGATTTGTGAGGTGATAATAATTCAAAATTACTATATTAAAATTCCGTTTACTCAGGGAGGATGGAATTTAAACATTTCCCAAGTGAATTTCTGACTGAAATGGCAATGATGGTTATGCATGGCCAATTTTGTAATTGTCAGTGGTATACTATTCAGACTTTTGCATTGCTTTAGAAAAAAGAAATAATATATCTACACACTCTTTTGCAACCAGCCTTGCTCATATAAGTGGGCTTGCTCTTCTCCCACTCTAAGTTTGCCATGGTGTTGTACCCAGTTCCACACAGCTGCATTATCTGAGAGCTGAGGCCGAGCTTGTGAGTCCTGCTGTGGGGTTGTGTACTGTGGGGTGCTGTGGGGCTGTGTCCTCTGCCTGTGTGCACCTGTGGGACAGCGTGGCTGATGTCTTCATACCTCCCAGGTGTCCCCTTCCAAGCACAGGAACAAAAAAATCTCGTCCCACCAACAAAAAATACTCTTCAGCAAGCATGGCATCAAGGAGCTGTGTATTACAGCTGCCCTTACCTCATTCCATTTGATCCCCTACAGTTTGTGTTTAGGGGTGCCAATCCTCCCACTTTGGTGAGAATCCTGAGAAGGTGACTATTGAAATACAGCTCCTTAGTGTGCTAGGGAAAAGCCCTGGAATAGCATAACATGAGATCAAAACCTTTTCAGGATGATAACAAGGACACAAGCAAAGGAATACACCTTTTTCTAAAGGGAAATTAATATACAAAACCAAGAAACACGGGGGAATTTGCTGCATGTGCCAACTACAGGCATAAAACAAGGCTTGGAATGGCACAGGTGAGCACCAGATGGAGAGGAATTTGAAGGAAGGACTTCAGTTTCGTGCATACCAGACCCTTTTCTCAGCAGAGTCCCTCTGAGGCCAGGCAGGAGAGGGACAGTAATGGTACAGGCAGCCCTACAACACCCAGGGTCAAAGTGACCTGCCATGAAATGAGTTAAAAAATAGCTGCTGCTTAGTAGCTCTCATTTGTCTTTGCCATATATTAATTTGGTTGTATTTTATTCAACTAAGTAGTAGCTCTGTGAGCATCTGAAAGCCCAGGAACTCTTGAGAGAAAGCTAAACTCTGCCCTTTCTCCTCTCCTGACCCACTGGAATCTGAACTGCTGAGCCACCCTGCCCTCTGCAGAGGCACCTCCAGCAGCTTCAGGCAAGGCATAATTCAACAGTCAATTTACAGGAGACAATAGATAAGAGGATCACTGAGCCCCACAATGGGCTTCCAGCCCTCTGAAAGTTGTGTTTGGTCAATTCAAAACATTCAGAGAATCACTTTCAACTACTGTGCCTCAGTCATGCATGAGCCAGAGCTTTTAAATATATTGTCCTTTAGGTTGTTAAGTGAAAAGGTTGAGTTTTTTTTCTGTGAAAATTATTCAAAAAAGAAAATTATATCTATGTAGTTTTTTCTAACAATTGAGTGCAAAAGCTTCATTCCCAAACTGCTGGGTCATGAATGAAGAATATTTCTGATTACATATAATTTAATATTTTTTCTGCAAAGGCTGTCAGAGATGTGTTATCGTGACATTCTGATGTTTTTTTTCAGAAAGTAGAGAAGGACAGTAGTCCAAACTTATCCTGAACATTATCATATTCAACATATAATTCAACATAGAATTCCTTATGCTCTAACTTTCTCTGAACTTAAGCTTCATGAATTTACTCCTTACCTCTAAATGGCTCTTCCACTACCCTGCAAATAGTTGTAAATGTTGAAGATGTCATTAGTCATCATCTGAGTAATTTTGAGTTATCCCAGTGATTTTAGATGGTTATGACCTTGCCCAAATATCTTCTGATTTGTCAATGTACTTCTGGCTGCTGTTGTGTCCAGCTGCATACATAACATTCTTGTCAGTAATTTGTAGCCCTCTATGGTTGTCTTTGAGTTATTTTCAGAGTTTGGCTAACCCTGTCTGCTAAGGCATCAAACAGACCCTCATTTGACTGTCCAGTAGAGAGTGACCTCTTGTTTTTGTTTGTTTGGTTGGGTTGTTTGTGTTTGTTTGTGTTTGGTCAGTTTTTTTGTTTGTTATCTTTTGGTTTTGGTGTTGTTTTTAAATCAGAACTAGGCTACTTTGCACTTTCTTTGTATGCTGGGACAGTTGATGAAGTCTGTTGATAAAGTTGATAAAGTCTATTAGAGGAAAGACTATTCCTTTGCAAGACTTAATATTCTCTTCATTTTACTCGGTTATTAGAGGCTCCAAATGTAGCAGGTCAGACAATAATTTCAGCACCTCCTGGTTGTCTGCTTTCTCCCTCTGTAAAATGTTTATATGTCATTACTTTTAATTTATGGATTTTCAGATCCTATAGTGGGTGATTGAATCAGGTTATATTAATTTTTCAATTACAATTTTATGCAGGCATTTTATTAACTCAAAAGGCATCTGGAAATCGTGGTAGTAAGTGAGATGTGACTCAAAGTATCCTGATTAGGGAAGATACATGGCAATATTATTTGATTTACCATAGCAGAATACTGCAGAACATCAATTATGTAGCACTTTTTATTTATTAACAGTATAATGATAACTTTGGTTCCTTCAATTTTGAACTTCATTTTTCTCATCTGTGTATTTCTGTGTATTACATTGTGTAAGGGAGGTGGTGTGAGATGTAGTTATTTTTAAGCAATGTCATGTAAGAGCAGGAGTAATTGCTATTATATGCAATAGGAGTTCAGAATGACTGACAAATTAATGTCTTTTTCCCACTTCTCCAGCCACTTGAATTACATGTGCCTTGTGTTCCAAAGTCAGGAAGTGAGAGAAGAATGTGACCCTCCTCCCTCAAATAGTGAAAATAAATGTACTAAAATAGTAATTCTACCAGAATGACAGGATTTTTGCTTCCAAATGAAATGAAATGCATGGTCTGTTGCTTAAGATCTGATTACAAAATGTGGTTCTCTGTTAACACCTATCTACATACAAACCATATTAAGTTTAACCTAGTTTTCTTTCTGGGACAAAGGACAAATTATACAAAGCACACTGTTGTGTAACAAATACATTATGTTCTCTAAAAGCTGCCAGTCTCCAATGCAACCTAGGAAGAATGCCATGCAATACTTTCTCTGTAAGAATAATAGCATTAAGCATCCTTGATCTTCCTAATTTTTAAATACATGTGACAAAACTCCCAATGATATAAAATAGATACAGCATCATATGAGAGGTGAATAGACACACCCTTCATTAAAAAAAATAAAAATATATATATATAAAAATATGTAAAAAACCTTTGGGTTTTGCAAATATGTATTTTCCTTGCCATTAAAATGAAGAAAAATATCTGTGCCTTTTTAAAAATAAAAATAAAGAAAGAGAAGGACAGTTAAAGAGAAATTTCCAGCCACATAGCTGAAAGAAAAATTTGCAGGCATGAAATACAGTCTTGGAAAACAGAACCAGTAAATAGACAAAAACATGAAATCTCTTAGTTTTAAAAATTCATTCTTTAAAACCACTCATCTGGAACTCGTCCTTACCTGCAGTGACTTAAAATCCTGACTCAGGGCACAGGATTTATAAACTTATGCCAGGGTATTATAGACAGAAAACAAGAAATACTGTTGATTTTATTGTAACTGAAGAACACAGAAAAAACTGAGTAAACCACCCAGTAAAACACAATGATGTAGGAAAGTTGGCACAAGTCTACAACTGTTTTGGTCTGGAACAGTGTTAAGACCTTCTATTTCCTGAAATCCCTCTCAATGCAGTGTGTGGAAAGAGTTAGGGAGATTCACAACCCAAACCAGTCAAGACCCAGAGCCAGGTGCTGCCTGGATGCAGGCAGCATAACTGCTGAAAAGACCTTCTATGGCTCCTCCCTTCATGGAGTTTAAATAAGCCATCCCATGGTGAAGAAAGTGCTGCCATATGCTTCCAATTCTATTTCAGTGGGTCAGAATCTATCTTTCAAGAAAAAGACCAGGCTACACTTTTTTACTTTGGAAAAATGTCACCAGAATTTCTGTAGTGGAAAATCTTTTCCATCCAAATTCCCATTGAATTCCTTTGGCAATAAAACACATGAAGAAAGTTTCACAGATGATGAAATGCATATACCCACAATTTAAGATAATTATACAATTTAGAACTGCTAAAATGCTTACTTGCTGGTTCACTGAAATATCAAGATATATGGACATTTTCCTGTAGAAATGGGTTAAGTCCAAGGAAAACTCAAAAATGTAAAAAGTCATCAACTGAGGCCTTCATTTTCTCCTTTATACTGCTGTCTTTCGCTTTGTGCTTGTCACCATTTTTCTAAATCACGTCAGTTTTCTCAGATACTGCAGTGTTTTTAATCATAAATACTCCACTACTTGTTCATTCTTTTCATAAATCAATGCATTTCTTGACTTATGTAAGGATGTATCTCAGAGTCTTGGTTGAAATTCTGTGTATTTCCAGACTTATTCTTTTCCTTTAAAAATATTTTTTGTTTTTTTGTTGGTTTTTAAATGATAAACACGACATTTCAACATTTAAAGAGAAAATCATGTTAAAATACCTGTGTAACCTTTATAAAGTAAGGGCATCCACAGTTTGTTGCGTTTTTTTTAACAAATTGTTTAGGGAGATTATTTCCTGAGATATATTTGGGATTTTTTGTTTTCTAAGTTTTGTTTTTGTTGCCTCTTGTCAGATGACTGTGCACTGTAAAGACGAGTGTTACCTCCATCACCTACATCCTTGCATTAGGAATTTTGCAGACATCAGTAAGATGTCCCCTTAGTCCCCTTGCTGTTCCTCTCTGAAGACCGAGTACATCCATTTCTCCTTTCCTCCAAAGACCTCTGTCTCTTAACCATCTCTTGGGTCTTCAGTATTCTTGCTGTGGAAATTGCTGGATCCTTTGTGTCACATTTCTTCCATAGAATCTGTTCGAACTCTGAGCACAGAAATATTCCCTGCACCTCTATTACACCCTTCATGTGAATTTCTTCATTTAGAAAACAGTTTGAGAAAGAAGTGACAATGCTTGACATCTGCACTGATGGAAGGATTTTCTTTGCTGGAATCCTTTCTCCGTCATTCCCTTCATTGAACCTGGAAAGTCTTTAGGACCAGATATAAATGTTCTGAAATGAAAGGTAATAAAATAATTCAGTGAGACTTTTTCTCAGTCCATGTAAGATAAAAATTTTCTTAAGCAGCTAGAAACAGAGAGTGCTTTTTGTAAAAATACTGCATGGTATGGAATAATAACCCCCTGTAACACCCACTATAAATTCTACCTGCTGCCAGGCTGGCACTCCTGGGCTTCTAGCACCTTCTTTCCATTGTGCCTACCTTAGACAAATTTGTTGACTATATTTTAATACAGAATTTAACTACTTTTATTTTTATTCCCTTTTTTTTTTCTTTCTGTCATCCACATACTTCTGTTATTCTACTCATCAGAGGATCATAGAGCCTCCCATTTTATCAACAATAGAACTAGTAATTGTTAATATAGAACACTGACAGGCATAATTACACAACAAATAAATTCACATTTTAATCCCTTAACACATAATTCATCTTACTCATTTACTAATCCCCATTTCACAACACAACTTAGACATTCTTTTATTAGTGAGTTATTTGGGCATGAACATTTAGGTTATTCACTTCAACAGATACCTGGCATTTAATAAGCCTTACATATCCTTTTCAACATCCATGACGAGTCTGATTACAGAGTCATTTACTAGGATACCACTCTTGCCAGGCTACATTTGGGGTGTGGAATTTAGTCCATTAATCAAGCACCAATAATAGCAGTACTGACAGTACCAGAGCAGAGAGAGCATAAACATCCTTATCACTCCGTGAATTGTTTAAGAACAGGAATAGGTAAGCATAATGGGAGATCTCCAAAATTAATTTTTTGCCTTTTGTTAAATTTCTCTCATTTTTCACCCCTTTTGAATAGTTGTCCCAAATAATGCACCAGAAATTGTTCCAGATCTTGTACTGGAATGAAAAAGACAAGTAGGAACTCGAGGAATTCAAGGTTAAGCCCAAGGCAAAGATTACAGCAGAAACTTTGCTTTTCATTTACATTTTAGCTCCATCTCAGCTGAATCAGATGGAGCAACCAAGGCAATAATCTACTTTATAGATTTAATAATCAGAAAGAATCTAACTTACACTACTGTGAGAATAATTTTTTCCACACCTGATCCAACAGAGGATATTTTGTGGAGGGAAGATTTTGAGGACTAGAGAGAAAAAAAAAATTGCATTTTCCAAAGTGTGACATTAATTCTTTGTATTATGAGAACTGAAAGATATAATGAAATATATATTGCATGGCACTGTGGTTTGTAGCTAGAATATAAAATTTCCCAGTAACTTCTAGCACAGACTGATGTCACCTATTATTGCATAAAAATGTAATGACTAGGGAAATTTGGGTGAATTTTTTGCTTCTTTCTTTCCTGACAGCTAAAGGTTTTACTCTCTAGTCTGGAGCTCAGTAAAATAAGGTAATTTGTTCTTTCTTTGCACAGACATCCTACATGCACTCAGATGCTGTACATGCTGGCTTCATCTCTCCTTTCTTAGTAGTTCCTAGTAAGGAGAAATGCACTCACACACCTGCAGAGTGTAACTGTGGAGAGTATACTGTACACAATCTGCTCCTCTGCACCCTGACCTCCTCCATGTTTTGGCCATCAGAGTTTCCCAAGACTCATCCTTGTATTTAGAGGTAATCAAAGTAAGGTGGCACTAAAGCTGTGCATGTCTACCATCACCCAGGCTTTGTGTCTGGGCTTAAGGCAGGCCACAGGAGAAGAAACCAATAGGTTTGTGGTTCTTGTCTCTGAGTAGATCTGAAATATCCAAACTTGGGTTATGCTTTTGCAAAGGCATTCTGGTTTGGATAATCTTCTAATAATTCTCATTAACAAAGAAAGATCCAAGAAAAAAACCTAAAGAATCTAAATTTGTCAGCACTGGGCAGAAATAGTGTCCAGCCATAGCCAAGTCATTGGGTAAAGAAATATTGGCAATGTTAGAAGAGCAGAACCCATTCTAGGATCTTGAGTCATGTAAATATATCCATTGGTAAGAAAACATATAATTTTAACTAAAGATTATATATATGTAGGGGAGATATGACTTAAAATTAGTTCTGTGTAATCCAATTCTTCTTTCCTATGCATAGGATGCCAAAAAAGGATTAACTATAGAGAGTGGATCCAAGATTTCATTCCTAATATTGGTACACATAGGGTTGATAAAAGCTGATACCACCATGGGCTGGCATTAGCACTTGCTGAGCTCTAATACAGTCCCTGGATGAAAGCATCTTTTATCTTTCAGTCCTAGTGAGAAACAGTATGGAAGCATAAATCACAGAGGAGATATCAGAATACATTCATATGGCCTTAAACATAAGAAAAATACATAGGGCAAAGTGATTTTTTAAAGTCATGAGTATTTCTTTAGAACCAACCCCCTCAGATTAACAGAGCATTATTTGAGACAAAACCAGTACAATCAGTCTGAATATGTTATCATTTCAGAGTATACAATATTCTTTATTCTTTATTTTTGCCATCAGTAGCAGACACTGCTGCACTGACTTCCTCTTTGCTTTGCCAATGAGTTAATGCATCATCATCTGCATTCCTGCTGCTGGGGCACAGTGGTAGAAACTGCACTAATGTTGAGATGGAATTCCTGCATGGCTGTACGACTCCACTGAGCAACCTTCATGCACATATTGAAATGATAGGAATATTTGCAGTGTGTGTAATTATAGTCTCTCAGAATCTCTCTCATAGAGATTTTCAGGTACATAACTATAAGAATGAGCCAGTCATTCTCACACACCACATGATTTCAAATTCCCTCTACATCTCTACTAAACTGTGCATTGTGATAAGAATTCAACTAAAGCTTGAGATCTCATAACTTCTCCAAATAAGTTAATTGAGCAATTTTTCTGTTGGAAAAGTGTGCTTCATTTCACTTTTAATTCCTCAGGCTGCTCACCTTTTGCCCTTGTTAAGCGTGACGGTACAAAGGTAAAAGGAGAAGTATTGCTCTTAAAGATAGCATCAGCATTGCCAGAAAGAGTGCAGGAGGAAACTGTAGCTAGTGAAGAATTTGTGAGTAAGAGTGATTAATAGTCAGACTGTGAAATTTGGTTGCTTCACTTAGTCACCTAGTTCTCAAGTAGACTCAAGAATACAATTTAACCAATTTTTTTGTTTGCCTTTAACACTTGAACACAATTCTTTCCCTATAAAATAATAACAAGTGTTTCTGACTTCTTCATGAAAATAACATAAAAAATAACAGCATTTACTTCCCTGGTTTTTTAAGCTAACTGGAAAATGACTGCACTTTTTTTTTTTTTCCTCTGGGATTTGTGACAGTTTTGAATCTCGTTTTTTTCCCCCAAGATATTAAAGAACTTTTTCATATAATGACTTAAAGGTAAAGAATTTATAACATGGTGACAAGGGTGTCAGTTCTTAACTCTGTTTCATTTTTATAATCTAAGGAGCTTCTTAAAACTCAACTAGGTATGGAATTGAGACAGAACTTCAGAAATGTGATCAACTCACACAACATAGCTTTGATATAGCTGAAAGACTTCTAAACTAATCCCTGGTCAAGGCTTTCATACACTGCTTGTCTGTGCAGATAAAATTAATGAACAGTTCTAGCACAACTGGGATCAGAAGTAGCGTGATTGTCTGCATTACCAATATGACTCTCACTCTTTAGTGTAATATTTTTTCAATCGAATTTTGAACAGAGACATCATTGGATTTATAAAACACATTCCTGGAGGTGATAATATGTGGTGATGTGACACATGTACTTGTGTCTGCAAATCCCTGAATTATACAGTAAATGAGCACAATTGTATCTAAAAGTAAGGATTTTTAGGACTTTTACAAGGACTGTCTGCTGCCTTTTTCAGTGTTTGCTTTGCAAAGACAAGCACAACATGACCTAAAGATTCAAGGAGGAAGTTAAATTAATAACATTTTTAAATGGTTTCTGATTTTTATTTCTCAAACAAAAAATCAAGTTGCTTGTTCTTTGAACTTCCATCAATTGTCAATGTTTTAGTAAGAGTTTTCCAGGACAGTCAAAAAGGAAACCAGACCAGAACAATGGGTAACGTAAGCATTTATCTCCACTACCGTGCATGCTGATAAGGAAAAGCCAAGTAACTGTTCTCTCTCATCTTTTTAATTTTCTGTTTATTACCTCCTGAAGTAATTTGCTCCATTTAACACAGAAAATTAGATATTTTGATCTGTAAATTTCCCCTTGTTCTCATCTTATTGTGCCATCTGCTTATTCTTTGTCCTGTACAGAAGAACGAAGCACATTTTTAATTGGTAACAGTTTTATTTTAACTATTTTATATCTTTCGGACCAAATTTTTTTCTCACTCAGGTGCCAATGGAAATTTCCTTACACAAAAGACAGTAAAACTGTTTGCAAGAGAGAGTATCTCAAGTTCAACAGATATTTCATGAATTAACAGACACAGTATTTGGACACTGGCTTGTTTTAACTGAACCAGAATACAGTTGTCTTCATTTTCAATGAGTTTTGACATGTAGTAATAATAGCCCTAGGTGACTGAACTTTTAGATTTACCTTGTCAGATATCATAAATGGACTTGGGTCTTAGAAAGTGGATATGCAGCACAACCTGGACAGAGGTCTCTGCAGTACCACCCATGCACTGGTTGTACTGAAATTCCACTCCTGAATGTAAGAAAGCATCTCTTTGTACCCTGGATGGGTTTTGTCCTCTCAGGTAGTCTCAGACCATATTTCTTTGATATCCTCAGGCCTGGTTTAAAATATACCTGAGTGCCTGCTGTCTTTTGGCTTTAGTAGCTCAGAGGAAATCTTATCTGCCCATCCTCAGCACGTGTGGGCCTAAAGCACAATCTTGATGGGTGGGGCCAATTTTAGTCCTCTTGAAATAGCATATTCATCATCATAACTCTGAGACATTCAAAGTGTCTACCCTTCCCTTTGAAATCTATATCAAAGAAACCATAAATGGAATTGTGTCTCTAGATCTTTCTTTCTACTAAATGTATAGATGATGCTATTTTTGACACTAGGAAAATTGCTGTTGCAATTCTTGTTAACCCAAATAGATTTCATAGGAGTCTTGTGTCTGTGACCATACAGTCTAGAAGCAAACATGGCATGACAAAGAGGTGCTCACCTTTGCTGCTAAGTGCCCCTTTCTGTTACTCTAAAATATCTTAACCCAGTTCAGTGCATAAAAGACATGAGAGATGGTGTTTGGGCATTCAAAATTCATTTAACAGAATCAGTGCCAGGATTTCTGGGCATCAATTGTTTTTAAAAAAGAGTGAGGGCTATCTAAATAAACCTGAAAGTGCTGCTTTAATCAAAAACACTCTTAGAATATAAAGCTACTGAACATGGCAGCATCAGATTGGTATTTACTACATCAAGCAGTAAAAAAAAAATATTAAAAATTATTAAAAATCTACATACATCTGAAATAATTCTGATTATGTAGGCCTAAGCAGAGATAACAGCATGTTATACATTGGGAGCATTTTATGCTTTCAGCTCTAAAATATTAGACACTTAAAATAGTGGCTTTTCATGCTGCATGACTCTGCTCCACAGCAAGAGGGTAGATAAGTTTGTAGATCCAAAGGCAGAAATTTCCAGTAATTTCTCATCTCAGGACATCCTGTCATCCAACACTGTTGGACTCTTTCTCCTTTTTGTGACCACTAAAGAAGGTTAAACAGTCATTCATTAAGGTCATGAAGTAATGACACCATTTAGGTAGACTAAGCTGTTCTGAGGTCCATTGAGAATTGCCTTTTAAAATAGCTGTGACCACATTACACATGGTATAGGCCATAGGACACTTCTCCACTGAAAAGAAACTCAAATAAAGGTTTCATTAGAAAGCCATAAACTTAACACAGGCAAACCCAACTAACTTCATAAAACAGCAGGCCATTTAAAACAAATGTATAAGGTTCTTGAGGGAATATGTGGTATGCAGTAAAATTCTAACAGGTTTAATACAGAATGATTTCTAACTTTGAGAGTCACTTTAAAACACCCAAAAGTGTTTCAGGAATGCATATTCACCCCATTTGTGTGAATAAAGAATGAAGGACCTCAAGAAAGTCATGGAAAGATGGTGATGTTCCAAGTCAACTTCTGCTTTTGAAGATGTTGATATAAACAATTGCAAACTGTGCTTGGAACCCCTAGATTTGCTCACATTTACCTAATTTCAAGCCATGATGGAAAAAAAGAACACACAAAACACCCCACTCCTGCAGACACACCCCCCATCCTATTGTTAGAGGTATATCTGAAATATTAAACTGGCTGCTGCAGTCTCCCACTCTGTTAAGTCATTAATTGTTAGTGTTCTGCCTGGCACAAAACTTTGCTAAGACTTTCTCAGAGTGCAGTTCAGGGTATAGTGCAAGCCATATACTGCTTTCAGCACACAGGGTAGGTGAAGGTGAGAGAAAAGTCTTCACCTGCACACATGTGAGCAATGCCATCTTATTTTGGATGAGAGAGTAGTCATCTGTTTTATTTTCCCATCCACGGATGCCCTCACATGCAGATCTAATCTGGCAGGGCTCTCACCACAAATTATTAAACCTGGAATTAGAGTTCTTCTGTTAGTGGGGTGCATTTTTTAGCCTAGAAGTCCTGTTGAGAAGCTGTAAGAGTGAAACAGAGAGCCCTTAAAGAAATTACCTTGGGCTTTATAATGTCACTTTCCATGCCTCAAATGTGAGATACAACAATGATTCAAAGAAAAAGGCTAAGCAGAGAGAACCTGAAGGAACCAGCTCCACCTTATTCTTCGGCTACAGAATGAGCAATTGTTGAACCACAGTAAACAGATTGTGCTTGCCCCATCTTGCTGGAATACATACTGTACTATGCTAATTATCTTTAGGCCCACACACATACACTAATAAGAACACAGGAAATATCATCCAGGACAATCTAATTTACTGTTTTTGAATTAGCCTAAAATTTTCACAACTTTTTTCAAGAGTTTCACAGCTGGGAAGTGATGTTGAAATATAAACTAATATCTGATAACCTGATGTTACTTTTACCCATACATGCTATTCAAATTTGCTTTTGGTAGGATTTACATTTTATAGGTTACCTGAGAAAGGTTAGAAAATAAGGAATTTCTTAGCCATTTGAATCTGGATATTTATCTTACTGGCTGATCGTGTAGTCTGTATGTTGCCTGCAATATGTTAGTTTTAAAAAAATAGTTTGGCAATTAGTTGATTTAGACTCACTGAGACATTTTTACCTTTCCCTGTAAATTTGCTCACACTCTTAACAATTCTCTGAGGACTTGTTGGGGCACATTTGGCCATCATTAACTCTGACTGTGAGTTTTATCCCCCACTATCCATACATCCCTGGAGCAGGGATTTGGGTGCACACAAGGGAGCAGGTGCAGCTTGGCAGGGAGTGGTAAGGTGGGTGGAAGGTCTTGCCTACTTGGTATGCTGGAAATTATGTAATTTTGGGTGTGTGAAATTTCCTAAATAGGTTTACTCCAGCCTTAATCTAGTACTCAGGTGCCTAAATGACCATTTAAACACATAGATTCAGGACACTTATAAATAAAAAAAACCCCCACCTAATCTGTTTAGGTGCCTCAAACGACAAAGGTGCTGTTCTGGATCTCAGAATAAATTCCAGCCTTTCAGACTGAAGGGAAGGCATGGAGGAAGTGAATCTCAATGTCATGCAGCAAGAGAGATACCTCAGAGTTAATGCCAAATGTCTTATGCCAATATCACAAACTAGGACAAATTAGAAATAGATGAATATTCTTTCTCTTTCATGATCATGCTCTCATTCTCTGGCACCCATTTTCTGGCAGGAAGTTTGAGAGACATTTTTCTCACACATTTGGCTCAAATATTCCTCCTCTAACTTTCATTCCAGTTCTTGAATGAACTTCCTCTAATTTCCACAGATCTTTGTACATCTGGAGCACAAGAAGCTAAATGTCTAATTCCTGGTGCAAGCTTAGTGAGAAAAACCATTTATCCCATCATCAGGTAATTTTCATAAAATAAATACCCTTTTGTGAGGGAAAAATCCCTCAGTAACTATATGCAGAAATCAAAATACACAGGACCCAAATGAAAACATAGCTCTGGACCACTCTACAGTTAAAAGAGATGATGGAAAGATGATTATGTGGGAGAGGAATGTTTCTTTGTAGAAATAGATTTGATGGACTAAGTTCAATAACCTAAAATTAGGACATGGCTACAGCTGGAGGAGAAAGAAGAAGAAAATTATATTAAGGACAAAATGACAGTGTGGAGAGTATTCAAAGGCACTGTGTTTAGGCAGGAAGATTATTTTTTCATAGTGCAAAAAAGAAAAATAGTCAATGAATCTGTAATATCAGGGGAGAATTAAATGGAAACTACCATGGAGGGATTTTGGATGCATGAAAAAGGAGCAGATTATTGCTAGATTTTGTGATGAAAACAGAGAGAGAAGTACTCAAGCTTTATAGCCAGGAAACTACAGCAACATGTGTTGGGTTGTTTTGAGGAGCCCTTAGGTCAGAAGGCACATTCAGAGGGAAGGAAGAAGGGAAATGATCTGTCTTGTGCTGCAGACATTACGTTCATTTCTGGGAGTACATACGAGATGTGAATAGACTTCAGTGACAAGTGTGTCTTTGTGTGCTCAGCTGCAGTGAGATTTTTGCTATTATTTGACACTGCAAAGTAATACACACATTTCATCCTCATATATTTACGCAACATATATGTCTGCATACACCCAGCAATGTATATGTACACAGGTACACACACACACACACACACACACACACACACACACACACACACACATACACACACACACGCATAATGTGCTTTCTCTCTGGAAGATTTTTTTTTAAAATTTTGAGTAATTTTCATCCTTATATATTCTATCTCCTAAGCATGTATCATAATTTTTGATGTTTGAAATCTGCTGAAAAACATTTAATTCAAAATTTTTGGTTCATTTCTTCTCAGTAGGTCAATGACATTTGTTCTAGTCCCCATTTCATTTATATACTTACTTTTACACAAGTTTTGACATTTCAAATATGTATTTCAGCAACAATAAGTAACTGATTCTGAATGTTCAATTGTTAAAGTAGAATTCTTGATGTGCAGGAGTATCTGAATATGCCACTCAACTTTACTTTCACCTTTGGTAAAAGAATATTCTTAGGAATTCCCTGTTACTGTTTTTGAAAGAATTTGGTTCAATTTAAGCTAGGGGTTTTTTTATGCTGAAGAAGATATTCCTCAGTAACCACAGTTAAAACAATAAAATAAATTAAGAAAATATTCTCTGGAGTACCAGAGTGTGAACCAACTGCTCTAGGTGAAGTGTATGAACTGTGCTGGCAGTGAATGGGCACATGGAGGCTGTTAGAAAGGACTACTGAAAAAAGCACACCACTATTATTATCCATCACACTGAGACAAAGCTGGATTTGGGAACTCTACGGTGCTTATAGGTGGGCAGAGGTGGAACCCTGAATCAAATCCCACACTTTACGTGATGCAGTGGATTTAGGTAAGCTGTGAATTTCTCTGTAGTGTTACATGGAGTCATGATGCCACTAGATGTAGAGGGACTTGCTCCACAGTCATGTTTCCAGGGTGGACCTCTGTGCAGACCACCACACATAGCAGAGAATGTCCTCTGTGGGACTTCTATGCATTCCTGTCACATGAATGCTGAGTGACAACCAGTCTTCTGCTGACATGGCATCATATGTAACAGTGCCCAAAGTGATATGGGAAAAATTATCCTTCAAGGCACTGCCACAAATGAAATTGTGCACTTTGACAAGCACTCCCCCTGGATGAGGGATCCACAGAACAGCCTCATATTGTACACAATCAAAGGTAAAACAACTCAAAACCAAAACCAATCCCCCTTTCTTTGTTACAATGCAGAAATACAAACCCTATTAAAAATTTACCACTTACCTAAGACAAAATCATTTTGGGGGATCAAAAAGCATAATTTTTCCTTTTACTATGCCTAGTAAAGGAAAATTAGACTTTTGACTAGTTTTTTAAACAAGTGTTTAAATGTAATCAAAAGCTTTTCAGAAAAAAAATTATTTTTCACCAAAGACTCCCTTGCACTGTTTTGTATCTAGTGAAATGCTCACATTGTTTCTATTCTTACGTTAATTGTTAGGAGAAACCCTGTTTGTATTTTCACTGCTGTAACTGGAATGTCTTGTTCTTGTGTAAGAACTCCTCAGTATTGTTTGCTTGGCAGACTCTTGGGCTTTTCAACTAATGCACAAGTAAGATAAGAATAATCAACTTAAATATTTACATTGGACATTTCCAATGCTTAGTTCCATTTTGCAGTTTTCCAAGGGGCTGGAAAAGACACTGCACAGTGGACTGAAGTGTGTATCTTGAAAGTCTTTCGGTTGTTAGTGTTCCCATTCAAATTGTGATACTGAAAACCCTTAAGTACTTAATGACATACCCCAAAAGGCAGGCAAGCTTGTGGACCTCTATTTGCTGCTAATAAAATGGCATTGGTGGGATCAGAAGTGCTGACAGCTCAGTGCAGCACATCCCTCTCCACTTCTATACTATTTTCTTTCTGTGGAGGTTACTGCATCTTCTTCATGTGCACTTTAAATGAGTTCAGCAGCAGCAGACTTCACACCAAGCACCTTCAGAATTTCAAACTCTTAAACTTAGACTAAAAAGACCAGTGTCTTATTTTTTCTTATTAAAGGAGAGATCACATAGCAGACACTTTATGCTAACATTCAAATACCCCATGTGCAAAGAAATCAGCTTGCAGAGACACAGGTAGTGGGTGTGTGGCACCTAGGTCTCTGCGAAACAAAAGACTTTTCAGGAGATTGTATAAGATCTAAAATATTTGATCTTTTCAGCACTTTTGCTGCTACATACAGGACATTTTCTCAAGGTAAAAGCTATCAGAAAGGAAAGAAATTTAATTACCAGATAAATAGGAATTGGACACACATTGCTAGATGGTGCATTAATGTCTATTTATTGCTAAATGTATTTGAACAATTTAACCTGGGCATATAACCAATCTCTACTCAGAAGTAGTCTGTGTTAAACTCTACAGTGAAATTACTATATCACTTTTCTCAGAGTGCTGCTTCTTAATACTCTTGCTCACTCTGACTGTAGGAGGGAGCTGACAGTACTCAGCCATTCTTGAGATATTTTTCCATAATTCTCGATGCCAATTTTGTAAAATTTGGAAGAGGATGAAGTAAATGAGTGGGAGTGCTTCAGCAGAAATAGATATCTCCATAATTATCCCAGAAATGGTGTTTGCTTCCATTAAACTTAAATCCTTCTGTGCATTCATTACTATCTTTAGCACCCTTCAAATGTGCAATTTCAAAGCTACTGTCTGACAGTCAGCTATTTTCTCATGTTGCATTTTTGTCCTCTGAGAAATTAAATTTATTCTTGTATACAGCACTTCTGCTCTCATTACCTTAAAACATGCAATATATGGTCCAATCATTTGAAAGTGAATTACTTTGTATTCCCCTGAATGCTGCTTGGTACCCATTCCTCTCAAATTACAACAAATAATACAGTACGTCAGTTCTAATTTATGTGTTCAAGCAAGAGCCAAATTGACCCATCACAGCAGCATTTGAAGAATTCGTAGTGTTCTGACTGAATTCTGACTTAAATATCCCAGTTTGTAGTGGGTCAGATTGCACTTTGTGAAAGCAGTGTTGGTTAGACTTTAGCGTGCCCTTTGGTGAGGTGTCATTGATGTTACTCCTCATACTTTTAGTCTGTTTTTAAATACTTTAAATTTTGGTTCTTGTTTCATTGTAATTTTCTTGTAGTGTCTTTGTAGAGATCATGTTTTATGCAAGTTGTTTCTCTTTGGTCCCATAAAAGAGATTCTTATAATTTCTCTGTTTTAATATTTAATTTTTTTTTTTCCTCAGCAGAGTGAAATTCAGTAAAGAAACCTCCTTTCTAATACCATTTCTGCAGAACGTTTGATGTATCAAATTGCCTGAATTAATCTTATTAATTAGGTGCTCAAATATGACAGTGATAAAGGTCATGAAAGAAACCAGGGAGAATGACAGTATTTAAGCAATGATAACACTGGAAAAATATCTTTTATTTTTAAAAATACAGATACAAACCCAAAAATGTCACTGGTACAAGCTTGTGAGTGTTGATATGATGTATCTGAGAAACCAAACATTGGACATTTGATTCAAAACCTTAGAAGACATGCTCAATCAATTAAAGTGCTTACATTTCTTTTGAAAGAATAAGGTGAATGTCATGTAAAGTAAGGAGTAAGGCCCATTTTTGAGTGACACCTTTCCATTAAACTTCTCCAAGAGAAAATTCTTCAGTCTGAAATAAGTTTCTGTTTTTTAGACATCATACCTTGCTTACATGGGAAATACTGCTTACCAGGCTTCTGACAAAGCATAATGCCAAACTTGTGTAGACAAAAATACAAAATTATACTGTATTTATTTTTTATCATTTAAGACCCAAACTGTTTTATTTTGACAGAATATGTACAGATGATAAAACCACGCAGTGACCCAAATTTAGCTATTGATGTCTAATGCATGTGCATAATTTTAAAGCAGGAAGTCTGACTATACAGAGAAAATCCAACCAACCAACCAACCAGCCAAGGAACCAAATACTTTGTTTTCAGGGCCAAAATTTTGTCTGCTGTGCTGTCTATGAATGCAGTGTTGTCTTTGCTGAAATCACTGTGGGAGATTCTTTCTCTATGTCCGAAGTTGTGATGCAGAACAGATGCTGAGACATCATATATCCACCCATAAATCCTTAAACTAAAAGCTGTGACCAGTAATACTCAGCGCAGCAGTCTGTGCTCATATACAGTTTCCTTACTCAGAGGCCAAATCTGTGTCCCATTTCTGTAACCTTGTGATTGAGAGGTGGAATGCAAACCTGAACTGCTCACTTCCAAAGGAGTTCTGTGAAACCCCTGAAACCCCTCTTTGTAGCTCGTTTCTACCCTTAAGTAGTGAAATCAGGAGAATCCAGCTCCTTTCTGGGGATCTGGACAGTTGCGCAAGAAATACAATTACGTGAATTTGTTCCTGTTTGAATATAAAACTCTACAAATTAGGTCTATTCCCTAAGCTCAAATTCCATTATTAAAATAAGTCAGCTGGAACAGGATCCAGTGTATTAATATTAACATGAGAACACCAGGCCTGTGTTGTATCCATATTCCCAGAGGTGCAGTCTGTACTCTCGGCACAACTGACAGTTAAATAAAGTCCCTCCTCTCCATTTGCTTCAACTAACTAAGAAATAAGGAAAATGGCTGACGTATTTAAGGATGAATATACATAGTTGGATAATGTTGACACTCCTGTCCTGGACTGTGATCTCAGTGTGAAGGACAGTTGTGGAAAAGAGGATCAACATTCATACACAATTGCATGGGAAGACTGATAACAGAATGCTATTGCATCAGAGTGGTTTTGGCACTCACATAGGAGTGAGTTCCTGAAAGCCTAATCTTGTGACTGTCTTAAAAAAAACAAAACAAAACAAAACTTAATATGAAGTTATGTGATCAATATATGTTTTCTGGTGAAAATGGCATTAAAAATCCGCTTGGTTTAAGCTTTATGCTGCTAAGCATTAATGTTGATGATGAATTAAATGAGTAATTCATTGTGAGAAAGATGAGAAAACAAACAAGAAACTGTTAAAACTCAGTGAGATCCCACTTGAAAAAGTAAAAGTAATTCTGAGCACATTTTCATTCAAAACAAAAGCAAATGTGAGTCTTTTTCAGGAATTCAGTAGGTACTGCTTCAGAAAGTGGGAGAAGTACAGTGCAGGAGGAAAGGCAGAACAGAACAGCATTGTACTGGCCTCTTTCACACAGTCCACAGTTTTGCAGCTGCTTGTACAAAAAAAATCCATGTGTTAAACTGCAATGCATAGTTACTCAAACTCAGAGTACCTATAGTGATTGTATTACAAGGATGACATTGAGGTTTTATGTTGTTAAAGAAATGTTTGCAAGGATTCTTGAAGTGCACAGCTAAAGATACAGGGTAGTATTAGCAAGGGTAGTCTCTTGCCATTATTTTTTCTGTTAGTTTACTGCTTTACACACAACACTCCTAAATCCACCTCTTAGGACAGTTTTAAGGGGCATCTCTAAATTTGGCCGATTTCAACTAAATAGTTACCTATTTCAGTCTTGTTTTAATTTATCCCTTAAAACCAGTCTAACAGGTATCTAATAAATATCTGCTAAGTATTAAAGCTTTTACTGATACTACTTCACCACCTACACACATCCAGAGCATTAATTTGACATAATCATCCAGTCTTGTTCAGAGAAAAAAGCTCAGGGGTAAAAAGCTGCTTTCCAGATCATCCAAATAATAATTACAACTCCCTTGATTTTCAGCATGGCCTCATTTTACCCTAAATCTCTTCTAGAAGAGGCTGTTTTCAAACCATCTTGAAATATCCATGACCATATTTTTCAAATACTAAAAGCAGTGCAGTGCTAACATAAACATGCCCTTATCTGGGACTGCTGAGGATGTATGTGATTTCCTGAGCATATCCTGAGCTTGAATCCACTCACTCACCAGCTGATAAAGTAACGTGGCACTTTTGAAATTTAAATAGTAGCACTTAAATAGATTCCTTTAAAACAAGAACACTAAGATATAAATTTATTTGAGATCTTTTGTTGATTTTTGTCTGTGTCAAAATCAATCCTTGTTGTATTGGAAAATCAGAATAAAAAGAAAATGCTCACACAGAGTCAGAATAATGCATAGACTGAGCTGAAATATCTACTGCTGGGTGAAACGACCAGCAGTGAAAGACACAGTAGCTTCACAAAATCCTGTCTAAACATTAAAAGGGAAGAGGAAATATTTAACATGGTAAGAGACATCATAACTGGGGAGAATTGGAAAAAAAAGAAGAAAAGTATATATGGAACAAGATATGAATAAGAACTTGCTACTCATCATACCAAGTGTTTGATTTTGCTATTATTTCAATGGATATTTCATTAGGGTCAAGGGAATACAATGTATTTGGGTTTAGTTGCTGTATTTTCCATCCTGCATTTTGTGGCAATTCCTATACAGAGGTACAGAAGACAGAAAGCATAGTCAGATAACTGTGTTTATGGAAAATTTAAAATCAAATATGAGTGCACATATCTATTTCCACCAGGAATCTAAGTCAACATTTTCCTCTGAATCACTAACATTCTGCAAAGATTCTCATGATGGTTGCTTGTCCAGCTATGCAGATTATTCAGATATTCATTACCAGCCTTTTCCTACTTAGATGGCAAGAGAATCAAACATATCTGCACACAGACATGAGAGGCAATATTGTTATGAAATCAGTTTAAAGACTAAGACTGCACATTACTACGATGTAATAATAAATGTAATGAAACGAGGCTCTGGGATGGTGTGAATGCATTCACAAATCACCCTTCAAACATCAGTAAACACAAACATGAGCATCACATGATTAGCTGCTGCTATTTATGAAGGCATATGTTGCAAGCAATTTTTCCTTCTGACACTCAATATCTTGCTTGCAGAAGCTCTTGTGAGACAGAGCCAAGCAAACCAGCTGTGGGTCTTTTAAATTCAACATATGGGGATAAGTTTGGGAACATCTAAAATGGAAATTAGTGTCTCACCTTCGCAAAGAAGTTAATATGGAAGCTGACATCAGCCTCTTTGCTAATTTACATGTCAAATTCCCAGTTAGCCTCTTTGCACAGGAAAAAGTCCTATTTCTGTTTGAAGGGCCCCTGAAGAATTCATACCTTCTGTTTTTAAGTGTTTCTGATGATTTCATGTTAGAATGGAGAGAGACATAATACGGCAAATTCTATCTGAAATATGAAAGTAAGATATGCTTTTGGCAGCACAATAGTATAAATATCACAGACTAAATGATACTTAATAAAAATTTTGGATGGGTAAATTAAATAAGTACGATGACTCATTAATTCAGACAAGAACATGACAACTAGATTTGTTTTTAGGTTACTATGAGAGCTTTGAATCATATTTCTATTTGAAGCACATTTCACCTTTATCATATTTACTTAGCATGTTATTTTATATGTAATAATTTCTTATTTTGCTGTTTGGTATAAGTGGCATTTTACAAATTGCAGGATGAAATGTTCTCTGCTTGGGAGAATGTGCAATAATACACATCAGAACCTTTTCTTGAACAAGTCTAACTGCAAACAGAGAGAAAAACCCAATTAGAGTGTGATAGCATTTGACTGAGGGACAAATCAGGCAGAGATATTATGGGGTAAAAGCACAGAAGATGCATCAGGAAAGAATCTAGGATCTCATGTATAAAGAATGCAGCTCAGAGTCTCAATGACAAAAAACCTTTTAGGGAAAAAAAAGCAGGCAAGAGACAGACTTTTATATCTCATAATCAGTAACCTCAGAAGAGGGAGTTTAGAAGACTAGCTGAGAGAAAGAGATCACTTAGTGCAAATAATAAATTCAGCTAAGGAGAAGCACTGATTGTTAGAATATGATTGACACTGGCTCTGGAGACAGATGTCCTCCTGCCCTCCCAGCTGGAAAGGCTGACTGGGTGGAGCTTCTTTAGAAAACTGACTGCTGCCATTGTACAGCTGAAAGAGTGGACATGCAGAGGTAAATTTTCAAAGCAATGTGTTTATTAACTACCCATTGACAAATAGAGGCAATTGTTAGTGAACCTCCTGCATGTCCCTTTGAAAACCTACCCGGTTTTTCTGAGGTGATATCTCACCATTTGTGCCAGAAAAGGTGGCTTCCAAGATAGAGGTGGGCCTTTGTTGACAATGGATAAAATGGGTGATCTCAGGAACTCTGTGCCTTTTTAAAAAGCCGTGTGAGGTCTCCCATACTACAATTCACATTCAATTTAGTTTTCTTCTCTTCTCACAAGATCAAAGAATTTTTTGTTATGTCATCACATATGACATGGGTAATGAAAGCTTTGAGAAGCTAGAACTGACAGTTTCCAGCATGGCCTCTAATTCTGTAGCTTTTCAGTATTCTCATTTATATGGGAGCAACATGGGGGAAATTATTTAGAATCCTTCACCTGGCAATCCTTGAACTCTCACCATTGTGAGCTGAGAACAAGCATAGCCTCACTATTATTATGCCTTACCCATATATACTTACAATGAATAGATAATCACTCTTAAGTGCTTCTTCAGTATAGTTTTGCAGAGTGCTGGAGCATTTGTGAACTAGTTATAAATCAAGTAAATGTGAAGTTTTGAATCCCATGCAAAAATCTGTAGAGTAAACATCATACAACAAAAAAAGTATTAATTCAAGTTTTTAAACAATTCCACTAGCACGTTCTTGAACACATTGCTGTCTGAACATGTCTTGACTGTCTGTCTGGAAATTAGTTACATAAGATTGTGGCTAAATCTCACATGAAACATGACACAAGAATTGATATTATTTATTATAGGTTTTTTAGTTGTTTTTTTTTTTTCAATTTTATTTTCCTCCTTCTTTGTCTTCTGTTCCTGGAAGTTTCTCTAAGGTGTGCAAACAATTATACAAGACTATGCATAGCAAAACAACAGTCATCAAGGAATGAAGAGGATATAATTGTTGCTACAGTTAAAATTGTGCATTACACTGTCACACATGGTGGAAACAACTCCCTTGCCTCTATGTGCATTCTTCTTATTCTCAGTGTCACAGGAGAAAAAAAAAATGAGGTTACAGTAGTTTCACGAATACAAGCCACACGGATTATAAGCCGCACCCCCGGTGCCTCGACAATGTTGCTGTCTTTGTCAATAGATAAGCCGCACCCCGAATATTAGCCGCACTTTCGTTCGTCGCGAGAATCCGTGCGCAGCTTTCACAAATTGGCCAATTAGTAACAGGATCGCGGCATAGCGGGCTTTACTGGCTCGGGGCGGGGCCAGGCAGGCTCGGCCCGCTCATGGTTGCCGACGGGGCCGGGTGGCCCAGCTCAGCGCCACGGCTCGGCGGGGCTGGCCGGGTGGTGCTGCCGCCGCCGCCGGGCTTGCTGGCCCCCCTCTCCCGTCAGCACCGCCCCGCTGCCGCGTTCGCTCGCCCGGCTGGCAGGGCTGCCGCCGCCGGGCTCGCCACCCGCCCCGCTGCCGCTTTCGCTCGCCCCACTGCCGCTTTCGCTCGCCCCGCGCCGCGCCTCGCGAGCGCCGCGCCCGCCCCGCGCCGCGCCCGCCCCGCGCCGCTTTCGCGAGCGGCGGCGCTTTCGCGAGCGGCGCTTTCGCTCGCGGCGGCGCTTTCGCTCGCCGAGCGGCGCTTTCGCGAGCGCCGCTTTCGCTCGCCCCGCCGGCAGGGCTGCCGCCGCCGCCACCAGGCTCGCCGGCCGCCCCCTCCCGTCTGCACCGCCGCCGCGTTTCCTCGCCCTGGCCGGCACTGCAGGCCCCCGCACCGCCGGGCTCCCCTACGCTGCTGGCCCCGATTATGCTGGGCTTCCCCCGCTGCCAGGCAGCCCCACCCGCCGGCCTTCCTGCTTCTGCCATGCTCCCCTGCACTGCTAGCCCCAGTTCTCCCGGGCTCCCCCGCCCTGCTGGCTCAGGCTCTGCCGCCCGCCCCCCACACTGCTGGCCCCGCCTCTGCCAGGCTTTCCCACCTCTGCCGGGGCCGGCCGGGCTCCAGCTTGGCTTGGGGCTGCCGCGGGCTCTCACTTCCGTGTTGGCAGCTTTTAGAATTTTGTTAATAGATTAGCCGCCCCGGAATATTAGCCGCACTTCCGGGTTTCCACCAAAATTTTGGTCAAATTGGTGCGGCTTGTATTCGTGAAATTACTGTATATATTTTCATAGCATCCAACAGCTTAAATGTGATTCAATCAATTATATTTTGGCTGTGGTTTGGAGGTGTGTGTCTAATTCTGCTGATGAAGTTTGTAGTGGCACAGGTGCTATTTGAATTTGTACATGTGCAGTGTTAAATTCTTCTGGGTATAGTTCCAGAAAAAATGGTCTTTGTGCTTGTATTACTTGGAACTGAGCCAATATGAGGTCGTGAGTGAGATGCAACTCAGAAACAAAGACTGGATATATTGTGAAAATACAGTAGAAATAATTCCTTTCTGGAATGTGATCAATATTGTGTTGTATGTCAAGTAGGTGTATTCATTTCTATTCGAATGCCTACAAATATTTAGAAATCTTTTTCTTTCATACCGATATGGGAAATCAAACATCAAAATACTTGTTTAAAAACGAACAGAACAATCTGGGAATTAGAATGGTAACAAATTGGGAATTTGAGTGCCATGACACTCAACTTTGACTTTAACATAAAATAATAAATTATTGTATACTGATATTCTGCAAGCAAAAGCTTTTGTTTTGTCTCGATTTGATATTCCTCTGTGTCCTTCACAGCTGTTGTAACATGGAAATACAGTTTAATTCCTTCATGGTTTGTTTTTATCTGCACAAGTAGTGTCAACTTCCCATGATAGATAAATTTCTGGAAATTCTGTGAATGCAACATGTAGGAAATTTGAAACCACTATGGGAAGAGTAACAGGAAACCTATAGAGAATAGGTCTTCGAACAGCTGAGAGGCAACTTTGCTTAACTTTGCTTACTTATAAACATTTTTCTTGAAGGAAAAAATTACATCCTAACTTTACATATTTAAAAATTAGGGTCAGAAAAATATCATCTTTGGTAAGAAATATGTGAATTATTTTGGAGGATTGAGCTCAA
This sequence comes from Catharus ustulatus, assembly GCF_009819885.2. NCBI lineage: Eukaryota > Metazoa > Chordata > Aves > Passeriformes > Turdidae > Catharus > Catharus ustulatus. The sequence continues at coordinate 12,645,367 of NC_046221.1, read as the reverse complement.
AAGTTTAGATTGCTTGCAATAGTATGTCAGTGCACAAAGAATACCAATTAAAACTTCATTAAAAGCCAAACACAACCTGTCTTTTATAAAAGTGAAAACACAGCATAGGAATCTTGGAAATGCAGAATTGTATTTTCAAATTAATTTCTTATTTCAGTTAAGTCTTTCAGTGTCACAAGATTGTTGATATAGTAGATAGTTTCATATTGTTAGCAATAAAAAAGATACTTTTGAGATGGTAGGAGCCCTATTTAGTCACAGATCTTAAAAAAATGCCCTATTATTACATTGAGGGAAGGGATTGTTTTATTGCAGGTTCATAGCTGAAAAGACATTGGGGTGCTGTTTCTCAGCAGTCTTAGAAGACACACATGGGAGAGCAGTTGCAGGACTGCTGAGGAAGCTGAGTGTACACGATAAATTCATTTAGCATATATTGCTGCTTTCTGTGATGTGAACACAAGAAGTATGAAGAGAGAATACTTGGTTTCTCATGTTTAAGAACAGTATTATTAATTTGGGGAATGAACATAACCAGAGAATCTTAATCATCTCTTTCCCAGTTTTCATCCCATTAAACTGCCTCCAACAACCTTTCTTTAAAGTTTAAATTTCCTTTGCAGAGGCTAAATTGAGAATCATTGAACAGCTCCCAAGTCCATGTTTTTTAACGCCAGCTCCACTGTGGAAACAGTTTAGCTGCATAATTTGATACAGTCTGAATGTCAGTGCAAACATACCACAAATACTGACTGTTTAACCAAAAAAACGCGGAGTGTACTTTGAAAAATTTATTAACAATCTTTCACTCTTGAGTATTTTTATAAACTGTTTCCCAGTGAAAATGAGATGGTCCCTTAAATTGAAAATGATTAATTATACAAACTATGTGACAGAAATGTTTATCATTATAAAAGAAAAACATTTACAGAGCGATTTCAGTAGTTTATAGTAAGGAAAGATAATTAATAGTTTGTTGCTATTCTATGATTTTTCAGTGAGATAATCCATAGCTGGTGGCTTGGGCCATAGTTTCTATTTTTCAGCTCACCAAACATAAGAAACCTCCACTGGGTGGTTTATCTTAAAAGCAGATATATTTCTGTTTTTCGTTATTCAGATGGCAAAGAGGAAAGATCTTTGTGCTCCTTAGGAAAGTCCTAATGTAGCATGTAGCATGTAGTCCTAAAGTAACAGCAGATATAGCAAAGAGCTTTTACATCACTCTTATCTTGCACTTAATGCACACAGAGTTTGCAGAAAATCCCTCATAATCATGATAAGTGTTGTGAAGAAGGATTTTGTAGAAAACATCACTGTGCTTTGAAAGCTTTAGAGGGCAGGACTGTGTCAGAAGGGACAGATCCCAGCACACAGAGTGCCTTGTGCTCCCCGGATCTCAGCTGGCACCGTTGTCTCCCAGGCAGTCCTAGGTGTCCTGGCCCCTTTTCTGTGGAGCAAATGCCTGAGCATGCTCTGGCACTGCTGGTCACAGTAACAGCAAAATTCAAGTCCCTGGCCCTTGCACTCCAAGTATCCAGGCTCTGTTTTGAATGCTTTTTCAGAAGGTAATTTCCACTAGGACTCTTTCTTCAGGAAAGTGGGAAGGGGAAAATAGCTTTTAGTGAAAAATAATAATGATTTTGTCAGTATGTGTCTCAGCGCTTATCCATGCTGGCACCATAAACAGGGCAGTAATTAAAGGTTGTCCCCTTTTCCTTTTTCCTCCTCTAGAAGTGTCACTGTGCAGTATGATGTGATGACATGACTCTTGATCTCCTGAAAGCAATCATATTGCTGCCTCATCTTCTCTATGGCCTCCTCAGACTGTGTCTGAATTTAGTCCCACTGTGATTTCAGTTTAAACAGATGGAGTTGGCTAAAGGCTCTTTGAAAACTGGCTTACCTGTTCTAATGGAGAACATAATGAAAGGACCTGCTTACAGGATCAAGTGCACAACCATTCTGTGATGGTCAACAAATCTGTGATGTCATGTCCATTAGTTTAAAACAATGGACAAAAAATGGACAAAATTACTTTTCAGAGATGTCAGAGAGAGAGAGTTCACAGAACAATAGAAAACTGCCAGTGGTCTGCTTTCAACTAGACAACTGACTGCAGTACTTCCAAAGTTTTCGCATTCAGAAATGGATAGCAAAACAGAGTTCAGGAATGAATATCAAAAAACATAAGAGGTTCAGAAGCTTTCAGTAGAAGAAAGTATTGAAAATATTGGGACTTATTGGAAAGGTGACCAGAAAAAGGTGAAAAGGTGACTTATGTAATGAATCATATTGAGGAAATAAAAGTGGGAGCTCTCATTTAGTCTTTACAATTAAGTTATCTGACGTAAAAGATCAAGGGGCATTTAATGAAAGGCACCAGATCTAACACTTAATAAATGAAATACCTTTTCTTTATTACCTTGTAAACACTGTTGTAACAAAATGTTACTGAGGCCACGAGCTTAGCAGGATCCAAGCTCATATGGGAACATATGCCATAATGCTAGTTGGGAAGGCTTGTTTTTGGAGGAATGTAATCCTTCCACTCCTCATGAATTAAATAAAGCCATTGGAAGATATTTTCACTTTATGATCTGACATGGGGCAATACTTCTGTGGAAGTATTGGAACAAATTTGTCATTGAGTTAGCTGCTCACTCAGTGATGAGGCCAATGTGTCTTGTGAAGTTGTCACCTCAGACGGGTGATACTGACCTTTAGGTTACAGTCAGTAACTAAACTATGCTTCTAGTCCAGCACAAAACATGACTTAAGAGAAACAGTTTTCATATTCTATTTCAGCAAACCTAGGGACAGTGCTAGTCTTCCTTGCAAGTTACTTCACTCAGATGAGTGTCAGCAACTTTCCCACACTGTTTGAGACATGCAAAGCTGCTTGACCTACCTCTTTCAGAAACACTTATTTCCCCAGTGGTTTATAAGTTAAAAAGTAAAAAATCCAAACTCTGAATAATTCTGAATCAAATAATCAAATGCAGACTTGTGAATAATATATATGTAAATTATATTCTAATAGATGTATATAATGTATACTCTCACAGATATATACATAGCTATGTATATACAAATGTGTATGCATTCATAGATATGTATATTACATGTGTATGAGAATATATATACACCCAAAACTTTACCTCCCCTCCAATTTCTTGCACGCCATTAATAAATACAATGAATTTATATTATATTTCAACTTCATCAATGTGAAAAATCACCTTATGACACATTGACTTTGTAAGCAACTCCTCTGAACACAGGACTGCAGACGCCAAGTGTTGTTTTACAGAGATAGGGTGTGCAACTTGAATTCAGTAATATTTAAAAAATAACTCTGTCCCAGAGGAAGAAATTACTTCTCTTGCAAAATCAGCAGTGTCAAGAAACAAATGTTGTGAGGTGACAGTTACATAGCGTATTTGTTATGTGGTTTATTTTGAACGTCTGTCTTTTAATTTTTCTATTTCTCTAAGGCAAGTCACTACATGCTAGCTGAGATGGAAAAAACTGGGTTTTTTGGAGTAACAGTCTAAAAATAAACCTCTTTTTCCCCCCATTTTTTCCACACAATTACCTACAGAATTTGTAAAACCAGTAAGACTCAGAAAAAATTACACACTAACTGAGTCATAAATACATGGAAGGAGAGTCCTTGCTTTGAGTTCATTTTGGGTTCAAGCCTTTATTTCCCAGGTGGATGAAATTCAATGAGACCCAAAAGAAAAAAAAAAAAAGAAAAAGTTTGCTCTTAAAACAAACAAGTTGCAAGAAGCTAAACAGTTTAACATTGAATCTGTCTTTCAATAGCAAAAACACATGCCCAGAGTGCCTATGCCTCCATTCTAACAATGCAAGGAGGTTTTGAAGGGTGTTTATTATTCCCAGGAATAGAGAGCAAGAAAAGAATGTTATGCTGAAAAAAAAAAAAAGAAAAAAAATTGGGCCAAGTTGTCTTCTCCTCTGTCACTTGTGTTTTATCAGTTTGAAGAGAATAACCGAGTTGCCATGTGATTTGCTAGCTTGAGTTTACACCTGTGGGTAGTGTGCTGTGTCAGACACCCAACAGCATTACCTCCTACAAGACCACCCTACAGCCTGATTTTTAATGGCCAGGAGTAACTGTAAAAGCTTTCCAAAAGTCTGTCTGAGCATGGACAGTCCAGCTAAAAGGCTAGATTTTCATAAGACTCTGAACTTCAACTCAGTGAACTTCAACTCCTCTGTGCACAGAAGGACCATATGCTGGGGCTGATGGAAGACCAAAAGCAGGGACAATTGTGATGACTACCCTCAGCCCCTGTAGGTTGGGTCATTGTGGAGTCGTGCTGGATGCTCCAGAAGCAAACCAAAATCTGAACAGCACAACAGATTTGAACTACTGAAGTTCCTGATTTTGCTTCCCAATAAATTAATGATGTAGTAGCTAGATAATGCAGAAAAGGAAAGATTATGACCTAGGGAAAGGAAAGGGAAAAAAAAGTTCATTTGCATTATCCTGGCAGCTTTATCAGCACATGAGTCAATGAGGACTGAGGGTATTCTCAGGCAATTTATTTTCTGAAGAACTTGAGGGTTTCCCAGGTTCAGACATGTGAAAATTACCATGTTAGAGATGACTTTGTATCTTCTAATGCCCAATGTTGAAAAGTGATCGTGAAAAAGGATGAACGCAAATCTACAGGGGTCCAGACTCTTTGATACTTTGGAAATTATATTTCTACAGTACTTTTAAAATTTATGTTATTATTTTAATACCAGTAGTTTTTATCAGTTCGTGACCCAGAACATAAACATTTACAGTCTTCTTCCTTTGCTGATTTCTTTTAATAATCTGCACTTTTTTTAAAAAAAAGGCTATGTCAGTGGAATGTATGATGATATAGTGTGAGCTAAGTTTATCATGACAAAAGATACATCAGTTTGATGTATTAACCCAGCACTGCCTCAGAGGCAGTGAATAATTAGTGTAACCTGGCAATGAACAATATAAACTGAGCCACAGAGATGGCTGGTGTTATCATCTTATGTTTCTGTAATGCAGAAAGGACACCAGGTTATCATGATTATAGCAGCAGGAGAGTTTGTAGAATGAGCTCATGTGTAAATAGTTGCTCAAAAACACTGTGAACATTTATGAGGCTCATTACTTATCATTAATTATTTAACTGCAGGTCCCCATGTGGGCAGTGAAATTCTGCTGATTTACTACTTATCAGGAATAAATTACCACTTAGAACTTGAGGTTTCCACGCTTTTCCTTTTGTCATCATAAATAAACTAAACTAATAAGACTATTTCCGTCTTCATATTAAACTGACTGCAGGCAAGAGGCTTTTTGGCAAGTGACCTAATGTGAGACAAAATATAGGATAAGTGAAAAATTGTGTATTTTTATGAAAGCTCAGATTGTTTGCAATAGATCTGAGAACTCAGCAAGAGATCTGTACTTGCTTACATTTACAGTGTTTGTTCAGATTTTTGAAACTGCTCATCAGCCACAATTAAAGCCAGATTTTGTTCTTAGGAGCAGTTTCAAATTTTCCAGCTAACTGAAGTTATTTTACCACCTATTTGAGGACCAACAGCGAAATTCTTATTCTGGCATCATTCAGATTCTCAAAACTGCAGTTCAGCTGCTGTCTAACTCTTAAGGTGCCTCTGTTGCTGCCAGCAAGTCACTAAAGATGCTGCTGGGAGCCACAATAGAAGTAAATACTGATATCCTGAGATAGCTTTCAGCCTTTCTTGATGCCTCAGCCTCAGAAGGATTCAAATGCCACATAGCCTTCAGTGCATATTTGGCAGGTCTCCTGACTAGGTAGGCATGGCCTCAGGGATGACAGTATTCCACAGCACCCAAGACATGGGCACCCAGAGTTGCACAGATCATTTACTCATTTACACATACACAGGTATGCATGTGCCTAGAAATTTGGGTAATCCCAAATCCCAGAAGCTGGTGGACTCTGCAGCCAAGAAGGCAGCTCTGATTTGCTTAACTTGGCCAGGATGGCTCAGTAATCAGCTCAAGGGTGAACTCTGTCAGGACTTGCATCCCACCCAGAGAGCACACCTGCACTGCAGTAGTGTGGTGGTTTGTATACGCTTCCTGAAATAGTTCTCTGCCAAGACCTGGACAGCCTCCTTTGGACCTGACAAGGACCAATCAGTGTCTGATTTTTAATATTGACACATCGTTACACCAATAAAAAAATTATGTGTTTTTGTGAAATACACATGTAAAGACAAAACAGCCTTGGGCACGCTCTCTTTCCCTTCTGGCCTCAGTACAGGTAGCACCAACCTGGGCCCCTCCGCATGGCCCGTGGGCCTGGCTGAGCCCTGGGTTGGTGGTGGGCTGTGACGCCGGGTCCTGTTTTTGGGTGGGGCCCCCGATACATAGGGGGAGAGGAGGAGCCCACATGGCTGCTAAGATCTTAGTTTCTCCCTCTGGCGCCAAGGAGCCCATGGCGCGCAGAACCCTGCCCTGCTGCCAGCTCTGGGCCTGCTGGGCCTGCCAGGCCTGCCCCACTGTGGCATACACACATCCTGGGGGAGAGACCAGTGCCCCATTCCTGCAAGGCCCCCCCAAACCCTTTCCTGCTGGCAGTGGGGAGGAAAGACCACCAGCCCACATATGGAATTGAATGTAGCAAATGCCAGAAAACAGCCATGGAGCCAGAAAACACACCACTGCTTTCTGGCTGGGCCCTTATGATCCTAGCCCAGCCCCAATGTGGCCTTGAAAGACTCTTTATCATAAATAGCTCCAAACTGCCACCTGGAAGAGATCACAGGCCCATCTGCTGCCTGGGCAAGGTATTAACTCTTTCATTGCCCAGAATGAGACTTGCAGACACTTTGTTCTCTCTCTTGAGTGAAAGAAAAAGACCAAGATGAAGATACACACAGAAACGGCATGAAAACACCGAGGTTAGGCAGAAGGAAGAGTCAAGTCCCAAATGAGGGAAGGAGGAGAGTCATGGACTGAAATGTCTCTTTTTTAAGCTATGGAGAAGAGGCTCTTGTTTCCATATAGCACATAGAGATGTATTATGGGGTGAATGAATGTTCTAACTCTAAATATGAGCAGCGGCATTTGTGCTATGGTTGAAACGGCTGTGATCCCACAAGTTTGAATAGAGGGGAGAGAAGAAAACCCCTGCTGGCCCCCAGGGAAGAGAAGAAGACCTCTGTTTTTAAAGATGAAGGGAGCGTTTGTTTGAACTGTTATAATCCTTAAAGTGTGCCCCATAAGTCAACATGGTCCTCAATAACTGTTGTGGGAAGACTGTTAGTTGAGAAAGGGATTTTTACTTAGTGATTAGATTTCCATTCTCCCAGGCAGGTGATTCACTGGGACATCGAGGCCACGAGAAAAATGTTTCTTGTGAAGAAATCTTCATAGACTGAAGTCTCCCCTCCCAAGTAAATTGGTGAAAGCCTATTTTTAAAGATGGTAAACTGACTGATTTGTTTCTGTACATTGTCAGTGCAAAAGAAGTCGTGGGGCGAGGAGAAATGTTCTAATAGTTTTGTTCTGAGTTTTTATTATTTTTTCTTACAGTTTCTAGTAATTAAGTGTTTTTGTTTGTACCCTTTAAAGCCTGAGCCTATTTTGCCTTCCTCCTAATCCTAGCTCGCAGCAGGAAATAAATACAGTATTTACAGTAATTTCACGACTATAAGGCACACCGGATTATAAGGCGCACTTCTGTGTGTCGGCAAATTTCCGAACTTTGTCCACATATAAGGCGCACTGGACTATAAGGCGCACTTTTTTTTTGCAGCGAGGATCCACAGGAAACAAAGTAACAAATTAGTAATGGAATTGTGCGATCGTGAGGTTTACTGGCAGGTGCTCAATTTGCAAACTTTTTTCACAGATTGGCGTAGCCTTTAAACGCAGCCCCAGGCGCCCGCCGTGCCTCGCGGCTCGTACCCTACCCACTGTGCCTTGTGGCTTGGCACGCGGCCCGGCTTGTGGCTTGCACTTCCGGGTTGGCAAATTTCCGAATTTTGTCCATATATAAGACGCACCAGATTATAAGGCGCACTTCCAGGTTTCGATCAGAATTTTAGTCAAAAGGGTACGCCTTATAGTCATGAAATTACTGTAAATACTTCTCATGGGCGCACTGGCGGTTTGCCCAACCCTAAATCCGCAATATAAATGGTGCGTTGGCCGGGAATCGAACCCGGGTCAACTGCTTGGAAGGCAGCTATGCTCACCACTATACCACCAACGCAGCCATGAGGGCTCAGCTGTCAGCTCAGGCCTCAAGCCTGTCAGGACTTGCCTGAGAGCACACCTGTATTGCCGTAGAAGTGCTGCTAAGGTTGGTAACATATCCCTAAACCTGCCTGCAAACCTCTGCTGACCCAGAAGGGTGTTTGAACAACTAATCCCCACCTAAATCTCTGGCGGGCTCCTCTAATGACTGCAACCCCTTCTGATGGGATCTTTAATATATAAAATAGGCAGGCTTTATAATGAGGCTCAGTTTTGTCCCTGTAGAACACAAGGGTGTGTTTTATCTGAGCCTAACATTGTGTTTGAAAATGTGATGTCATCTACAGTTATTTTCTTTTGTATATATGAAAAATTACATCTGCATGCATTGTATATTTTTAATTACATGTACTGAGAGATACAGACACACACAATTGTATGAAATTATGGTCTATCAGGTTTAAACCTTTTCCTGGTATGGGTGGAATACCTTTTTTATTCTACTCCAGCTTTTCATGAAGAGTTGTGTAATTTCTGTGTTAACTACTGCCTATTCTGATGCAAAACTCAAAAAACCTAGGTTACAACCTCATCTCAACAAATTTTCCTTACCTTATAGAACTTGAGAAATCAGGGAGAAAGCCAGATGTTGCATTTTAATAGTGTTATTCACACAGAAATGATAAAAGGTGTATTTGGAGTTTAATAGATGTGTTAATAATAAATCAAATAATCTACAGCTGACTCAGTGGCATGTTACAACACTTATGAATGAAATAGCAACTCTGCAAAAATGAGTGCCTACTTATTTAGGGTAACTTGCAGGATACTTGCAAAATATGTTACTCAAACCGATTTTTTTCCTTTGTGGTTGGTATTTTAAAACCAAATTTAATTATGTACCTGCAGGAGGAAGTGGCTAGTTTTATGTAATTGCAATAAAAATGTCATTCTTGGGACTACTTATGTGTATAAAAGTGTTTGGGCCTTCATGATATATGTGTGAATAGTGTGTCATAGTGAACATTGCCAGTATTATCTTAAAAGAAAAATATGTTGCCAAATAGTACTGGAAAATGAGACTTTTTTACAAGTAGCCTTAAAAGAGAATTTGTAATATCTTTATTGCTGAATTTCATCTATTTTCTTCATGTTGATCAGAAAGTTTTGGGCCCCTACTTCCTTTTGCTAAATTCAAAATGCATACACAACTAATAGAAAGCAAAACCTGATATATGTGATTTTAGCCACTTGCAAATACAGGGGGTTTAGCCCATTCTATACTCACATGCATGCTGATGTGGGTATCTCTTTCTTATTACCTGTGAAGACACACACAGGCCATCCCTGTAGAGTTTATCCTCCCACCACAGTCAAATTGATGTGAAAGGTCTTGCCAGTGGGTTATTTAAATCCTGATATTCTGTTCTGGCTTGTCAAGAATGCAGGGTATAAATCTCTTGGCACGTATCTTTCTACACTGCCCACTAACATTTTCTACTACTTCTGTCTGTCCTCATGACATTTCCCGAAGAGCTTAAACTGAAACCGCTAATTATTAATTTAGGGCTAGATTCTGGCTCCTACAGCCAGAGGCATGCTGCAGGGAATGCAAAGGGACTCCAAATTGTTATATGCACGTTCCCTACCACTGAGATCCCCGCACTTCCACTCCTTGACTTGCATTAGGAAACCCCCATGATTCTTTTTAATCAAACCTTTCCACACCAGTTGTTATTTAAGATTGCAAAGAAAAAATCAGATTGTTAAAGTTTGAAAAAAATTTTTTTTCCAAACATGTAAGTGCATTTGCCCAATAGATTAGATTAATCACTGGTGAGGAGTTTTTTTTCACATCACAGGGGGGATTTAGCTCTAGGAAAGAAATATTTCATCATCCTGAAGCCCAGCAAAGCTCAGTGTTATTATGTCAGTATAACAGGTTAACTGAGGCATAAAGGTGAAGTGACTTGCCTAAGGTCATGCGATAGATCAGTGGCAGAACTGTAAATCATGAAATCACGTACAGAGTCATTTAAATCCCTGAAAAATGCCTTGTTCCATAAGATTTTCTTACTCCCTCTTGTCAAGTATAAATAGTTTAGGCTTTCTTTGGCAGGCAGAAAGCCCTCTACTCTTTCACTTAATGGATTCCCAAGATAAAGTGTATTCACTGACCTGGCTCTAACAGGAAAACTCTCAGGCCAAACAGAAAGAGACTGTTTTGTTAAAAAGATTCCTTGAATTTCCTGCAACTTCACCATGAATTGACTTACACATTTTTACAAATATAATTATTTGTTAGGTAGTCAGTTGTTCTTATTTCTTTTGTCACCAAGTCTCTTTCTCCAGCAGTGTCCCTTCCTACTTCTCTGCTGTATGAAATACTCTCTCCATTGACCGTTTTTTACTATAATGGACTCTTATCTTCATTTACAGCCATACTCTTAATGCATGCTCTGGTAAATCAGAGGTTCTGGTTAGGCATAGCTTATTGCTTGTGATGGAATAACTCCCCTAAATATATGAAAAAGCCCTCTGCCTTTCACCATCTCCTGCTTTAAATCTTTCTCAAGTTCTTCCTCTGAAAACATGTCTGCTCAAGAATTGTTTGAGAGGGGAAGATGGAGTGAGGAATCTACTGCTGAATACTGTTAATTATATATATATAATACCTCAAATGCCAAATGTTTATACAGTTTTATATATTTCACTGTGTTCTCTCTTGTCTCTGCCTTATGAACAGACAGGTACCTGTATTGGACTCACTCCTTTCTTTTTCAATTCGCTCAAAAGTTGATGCCATAAAATGGAACAGTGTGTGAACATGTCAGCTTTCAACAAAAGTGGTTCTTCATATTGGCAGCAAGAAGAAACACCCAGGAATCTTCCCTGGTGTATAGTTACTGCCATGAACTAATGACATCTTGGTGGTGTAGAGTTTTAATTTTCTCATTAGGAAAGAGAGGGGTATAAACAAAGCCTTGAGGAGTCAAACAAACATACAGTAGGTACAGAGAACATTCACCATTCTCTCAGTTCTGTCCCATTCAAGGCCAGAGGCTGATGGTTTAAGGGGACCTGACAATGCCAGGCTCCACTAGAGCAGTTTTAACAAAGAGGTCCAAGGTGTTTGAATGGTGAGTGTGTGTCTGTGTCAGAGGGGTTCGCAGGTACTTGGAAGGAGCTAGAAGAAAGCTTTGATGACTTCTCTGCCAAAATTCAAGCTTGATTTAGGATATGGGGATAATTTTATTTCTTTTGTAGTTTCTGACTGCTACAGAAGGAACTTTGAGTGAAATATTCTGGATTTGTTCTTTGTCAGCACAATCTGACATTTGATTTTCACCTCTGCTGTATTATCAGGTACATATTTATCTCTTCAGGTTTAGTCTAGTGTAATGATTTATCTTACACCACTTGGAAAATGGAAGCTCTGCAGAATGGTGATACATGGAACTTACACTGACGGCAGCAAAACAAACTGTTTGTATTTATTGGAGTTGACTTGAAACTATGCAATGCTTAGTATTTTGAAGACTAATTCAGGGACCACATCTCTCCTACTGAGATAAAGGCACAGTTATGGACAGCAGAACTGCTCAGACTATCATTCTTCCAGTATGAATATAAATGGGCATTTTTGCAAATAATTTCTATAGAAAATTATTGACTATGGAAATTTGCCAAGACGAGTCAACCACAGAATACATTTCTTCATGCACTGGTGAAAAAAAAAAAGGACAGTTATGGAAAAGAGCCAATTATTCTTTTCTCCATGTGTGACTTGTGGTGGGGAGGGGAGAGAGAGAGAGAGAGAGAGAGAGAATGCTGACAAAAAACAGGAAGTATTTTTCAGGTGCTTAGTACATCACAGAAATAACAAATTGAGGAAATTACTCACATTAGTAAGCTTGGCACCACATGCTTAACTATTCTTAAAGTTGTTTATTCTCAAGCAAACAAAGAATAAAGTTTATATTGCTTCACTTGATAATATTACAAAGGCGGGCTTCGTTCCATTTTTGCAGCCTGAGTCTTACACAATTATAGTCAATGAAGCCCTGATGAAACTGTAATCCTTTATTCTATGTGGGGTTTTTTGTATCAAAAGCTGCTGGTTATGGAAGGAATTAAGAAATGTCTTTGCCAGCTGAATAGGTTTGCATGAAAATGCACCTTGCAGCAGTCAAGGGAAAAAATTTGGATGAGTCCCCAGGAATCTCAGCAGTGACTGAAACACAGATTAGATGCCATCATTGAGAAATTGCTCTAGGTTTAGATACAGTCAACAGCAAATTTTTCAGGGCCCATATAAAAAACTGTGCTACTGCATAACATGTGCACCCATTATCTGGCATTTTAAAAGAAGCTTAAATTTTCCTGAGCTACACCAACAGAGCCAGGAATTCAGAGCTCAACAAATCTCTATTTTAATGTTTATGAGGATCATGGGTCCCAATTTTTTTTCCTAGTGCCTAATATTTTTCCATGCTATTTAATGACTGAGGAATTTCCCATTAAAGGCAGAAAACCCTCTTAGATAATTTATGTTTAGACTTCAGGACTTTTAGAATAATTTGCAAAGCTAGGAGTCTATGGAGAGGAATCCTCTGATGTGATATGTTCAATTCCACCATCATTTAAAAAAAGAAACATCAACCAGATTACCATTCAATCTTACACATAGTGTACGAAATGGAGCTACCTGGGTTTTTGGAGCTATGGTGAGTTGAAAATTCATTTTGACAAGACTAAAGTTTTTGAAAATTCAAGGTGAATTAGAAAAATGTAACATCTGCAAAAAATTATGAAAAAGCAGTTTGAATTTCTACTCTTCTGTAGCTTCTCAGAAATCACTGAACATTTTAAGCTGACTAGATTCTCTCCCCCACCATGAAGGGAAATATCTATTTTTTTACAAGAAAAATTAGTAAGTTAGAATTTGTGTTGACTTAAGAGAAGTGTTCTGTTTTTATTTAGCAACTTAACCACCAAAGGAAAGATAATAACTGATTCTCATGACTTTAAAACCTCTAAGTTTTTACACTGTTCTCCAATATTCTGTAAAATAGTCCTTTGCCTCATGTGACATACCAGGTATCATAATAAACAAATAAAAAATTAATGCTCAGAATTCATGCATAATGATAAAGTTATCCAGATAGGAAATGGAGACAAGCCTCTATTTGTACCAGAACTTCAGTTTCTCATGCAGAGGGACTGACAAGTTGTTATGTCTGAAATCCCAGATGGTTTCTCTGGAGCTATGACTTGCACTAATCTTTAATAAGAGAAAAGCAGAAAAAACCCATTAAATTGCAGGGGTTTTTGAATTCCCAGTGGAATTACTGTAATAGAAATAACAACAATAATAAATTAGATTCTCTTAGTGCCATGTTGAGCATTGACTGAACATATCCTCTAGAGATGCAGTGTGGTATTTGCATCATATTGTAGTCAGAAAGAAGCTGGTACATTTTCTTTAGAAACTAAGCTCTTTTCTACATATCTGTGTGTGTAATTAATATCTTTTCCTCAAAAATCTCATCAGATTTATCTGTGGTGAGGTCTAACTTGTGAAGGTCTCCTTGTTAAGACTCATTACTGGTATGTCTGGAGCCCTCTCCCTGGTCTCCCGTTACCATGACATTTTTATTCAGTATGTGAGAATTCTAGCTTTCTTCCAAGCCAGAGCTTTACATGTGTTAGCCACTGGAGGGTAAATCTCACCCTCTACCAGTATTCCTTCCTCAGTTCCAGCTTTGCCTTTTCTTTATTCTTGTTATGATGTCTTTGTAACTCACTCTCCTAAATGGCATGAAAGTTAAATTAGGAAGTATCCCCTATTATACTGCTCTAAAGACACAGAGATGATGTTGGTGTATTTATGATGGTTTAATAGGTTTTCCTTAATTTTCAGCTCCTTGTACTTTCCTAGGAATCGTGCAGGAAGAAGAGCTGTGGCCTTCACATGTGTCTTAAGTTGGGTGATGATTGCTTCTTAACTGTTCCATTAGGATTAGTGAAGGATTTTTGTGGGATAGGATGAGGAGAAGAACAAACTGTTTTCCTTATCCTACAAAGAATAGGTGAGCTGCAGTGAAGAAAGAGTCTGGAATTTCCAAAAGTAAGGTAGAGTAGGGTGTTGTCCTTTTATGTGCCTTGAAGCTCCAGAGCAATTTTATCTTGTCAAAGCATGATAATCTCAGTTGTGCCTACACAGCATGACTGAGACCTGACATTCAAAGTTGCTCTAAGCAGGGAATCTGTCCTTGTTCGATATGTTAAATGTTGTGCCCTCTGTATTCTTCTATAAATAATTGACCGTGTGTTAAAAAGGAAATACTTTGCAAACTAGTGGGGATAAAAAAAAATAGGAAAATACTAGCAAGAAATAAGGAGGAATTTAGAGTGGGTCTGCATGGCTAAGATTTATGAAATACAGTTAATAATACTGCATCTTGCACAAACATGTTGTTGATTGACTGGCCTCCCTGGATCTGGGTTGGGGGCCATGGAGAGTACCTTTCTGCAGTCAGTGTGAAAAATAAAACATGTCAAATAATTATAGTAATATGCAAAGAGCTGGGGATGCAATGTAAAGTTTCATATTAAATCAAAGTCAAAAGTGCCTCTTGGCCTGGCCTGTTAATGCTTTCTGCAACCGTAAAATTTGGCTGCACTTGTGCAATACAATACTGGTGAGAAAACACTATGATTATTACCATGCTCTCAGAAGACAAATCCTAAAGCTGAACAACCAATGTATGTAAAGCAATGGCAATTTATTTTCCTAACCAGAGAGAAACACAAAAGTACAGAAAAAACCACACTCTCAGCCTCCTATGATTAAGAAAACAAGAGAGATGTGTTTATGTAAATGGTGGAGAAATCCTAAAATGTTTCACCTGGCGTATGTCCCAAAGAGGAAGGCCCAGAAACCATTTCTCTTTGTCTGGTTCTTGGCAGGAAGTTCTCTGGCTTTCGTTTTGCCCCATGGAGATCATACTTCTTCATTTTAGGGTTGGCCACAGGGCAACCCTGCTGATAAAAGAAACAAATATCAATCTCATACTCTTGACATATGCCACAAGCCGGAGTAATGAGTGCAAGGTCCCCAGCGTCCCTCTGACCTTTCTATCCCCCTTCTCTGGCCTCTCTTACAGTTCAGACAGGTAGAGTCCAAGTTTTCACCCCTCCCTCATCCACTTTTGTAAAAACATTGTCCCAAATAGTGTGGGATTGTTTCCTCCTAAAGCCAATGATAGGCCTAAATATATAGAAAGGTTGCCTGCCTCTAATCGTTTTTTGCCTTTTCTAATCTGTGCATGCACACAGAAAGGTGAACATAGTGCTTTTTGGATGACAGAGTGATCCTGAAGGACACAGATTTTCAGGAAGAACTTGGTAGTTTCAGAGACAACCTAGAGCTGTACTCCCTCCATCATATCTTCTCTGCTTTGCCTGCTAGGACTGTGTTACTGTCTCAGTAAATCTAGGCAGCTGATGTAACCAACCAAAAAAGGAAGCTGTTGTTTTTCTTTTGTTCCTGATAAAATTGATTAAATTAAAGTCTGTGCTTTTCTGAACGATTTGAAGTTATGGAAATCTTAGAGATCTTGTTGCTGGTATGATTGCTGTCTAAAGACTGTCCCTCTTAACAAATTGTTTTTTGCCTTAAATGTACTGTAACTTTGAAGGAGTAAATACTTGCCTGTTGTCTTGCAGACACATCCCTTTCAAGTCCAGAAGTGCTTGTCAGCCTCCCAGGAGTACATTGTAATATACCTTTTTTCTATGCGTGTTTCAACAGCATATGGCCTGATTGAAACACGTGGAGTTGTTATGTCATAGTGGTTGTGAAGGGATATGTGAACCTCCTGTGAAATACTGTGTTATTAAATGCAGCATGTCAAAATAACGCAATTGTGTATAGCTAGTTGGTGGTGGTATGAAAACTGAAAGGTGCAACTGCTGAATTTCCTCTCTGGTTTATTCTGTAACTCTCACTTGTATGAGTAATATTTGCCGATGTGAACTCCCCTTGCAGATCTACCAGGAATTTGACATGAAAGTTGCTGTAATGAGCTGTTAATGGCAGGCTCAGCAGAACAGTATAAATTGAAGCATATACTGAAGTAACTGGATCATCAACATTTTAGTTTTATATAATTATTGATAATTATTGATAAAGACTGATTAGGAAAGGAATGAACTTTAAGTTATTCACATACACTAGGAACAGAGACCAATATATATGCTACTACTAGTCTATCTATTAATTTGTTATTATACCAAACTTTGCAACTGTCCAGCAGATAATGTTTATGATACAGACTGTATGATACTATATATCATATGCATATCCAGATCTTTTTTTCTCCTATAGAGTTTCCCTCTAAATAGTCTGGAAAATGCTCTCCCCAAATACTAACTCTGTAATGAACACAAAAGTTAAACCTCCGATGTTGGTAAATAATTCAACAACCCACTAAACTTCTGAAGCTATTCTGTATCACAAGCATATTGTGAATTCTTTCTATGGAAATATTTAATATAGCATATTTGGTTAAGTATTACAGGAAGCTGTGGGGAAGTTTTGTGGCCTGATAAATAAAATTGCTCTTTTTCTTGTTAACTGGGTGTAGTTAATCAATTGGAAAACACTTGGGGAAGTCTAAAAAAGAAAGCTGGATTTGAAAGGGTTTGTATTAACCATGATGAGACATCTGCAGTTACTGATCATTTCTGTTTTAATGGATGATGTTCAGCAATTTTGGAATCATCTGGCTGATGAAACAGAGAGTGAAAAAAAGCCCTTTGACCTATGTCTACTATATGATTACCTTCAAAACTGTCAGTTGAAAACAAAACTTTCAGATAAGTTGCATTTATTTAAGGTTCAAATTTTTTTGGTGAGGATGGACATGATATTTTCAAAAATACTGCAGAATATTATCAAAGAACAGGTTTGGTATCTAAACACTAAGACTCATCCAAATATGCTTTAATTTCTGCATTACATTTTTTTTTCCAGAGACAGCTTGTATTTTAAGTCTTAGTTTAACATCAGTTTTCTAAGCTAACTGAAAATTATTTCTGTAAAACTACACCTAGCAGAACACTGTTGCCTTCATAGAGACTTGTGCTTCAAAATTGCAACACTTGTAGGATGAAATGCACTCCGCCCATCATATATCTTGATTACCAAAGCATTTTATTTTAAGATTGTCCCCAAAGACTGAAGCAATAGGATTTGTATCCTTAAGTAGAAGATGAGCAGTGTTAAATGGGGACTGGCCCTTTTTGGGTGTTTGTACAAAGTCTGTTCTAGGGGCAGTTTGGTTACCATAAAGAAATAGATGCCCTTTAGATTTCTTTCTAATGTTCTTTCACAGCTCTTGCAGCACCTTTGCATCTCTGTGCTTAGATGTTGATGATGATCCATTATTGCACACATCCCATTAATTAACCCAACTCCAGTTAACTTGGTCAACTGTTTGGTGACAACAGCAAGATTAGTTTGCAGTCGTAATATGGAATCAAGCCACTGAAATGGAGCAG
Organism: Catharus ustulatus; assembly: GCF_009819885.2. Taxonomy (NCBI): domain Eukaryota; kingdom Metazoa; phylum Chordata; class Aves; order Passeriformes; family Turdidae; genus Catharus; species Catharus ustulatus. Next base: position 12,627,543 of record NC_046221.1, on the reverse strand, counting down.
TGCTTTATTACAGACTCTGTTTCAGAAACATCTCATTAGTACATTAATGCTAATTAGCAGGAATGAAATAGAGAGTGTAAATCATGAGTGCTGAATTAAGGGGCAGTGAATGGTTTATCTGATTGCAGGTCAGGAAAGATAGGATTCACTATGCGTTGCTTCTGTAAATCAAATTTTCCTGTAGCCAAAAGACTTAGAGAAAAATTCAAAATTAACTAGAAAACAATAACACAAGGTTAGTTTTTCTTATTTTTCTAGTGGGGAGAAGATACTAATTATTGTATTGAAGTCAAAAGCTCTGGAACCAGCAGTAAATGTTAAAATCAATGAAAATATGGAAAGAATCCAGTGGAAAAATCAGAAAAAATATATTATTGCATTTACTATGAAGAGAGAAGTAGCCTGGCTTTAGCAGGTTCAATGACTCTAGTATATAGAACATAACTTAACTAGCAAAGAACAAACAGTGTGAATCGTCTGTTTTGTAATCTGTGTGAAATATCAACCTTACTCCTCTGATTGCCATTCTGGCGAGTAACATATGTCTTCAAGTTAAGAAGAAGTACATAACAATTGGTGCAACAGATCTACGCAAAACACACTGTGCACTTTTTAACTTCACAGGACACAGAAACAAATTATGGAACCTGTGGTGAGCCAAGAAAAGACCCCAAATAATCAAGGACCTTGTATCAATACAAAGCTGTTGTAGGAGAACAATTAAATCAGAGTGAAAAAGGCAATTGTTTTTCACACCGACATAGTCCAAAGTATCCAGATGAAGGTTTTCTGGCATCGTCAATAACTGGATTTTGTGATTTTAATATTTTAGTTTTCAATATTCCTTTTGTCATCTAAATCACTGCCAATCCTTGGGAAAAGTTAAATGGGACGCAAGAACTTTTGGACAGATATACTATAGTATAATTATGTCCCATTTAATCCAAAGATAATTTATTTCTCCTACTACAGGCTTCCTTTGTAAAAGCAAACATCTCACCTTAACGCCTTCTGCCTTAGATTCCCTCCCCTTCAGGTGGAATCCCTGATGCTTTACTGGGCAATTAAAAGCATAGGATTGGAAGCGCTGAATGCTATAGCAAGGAAGAGTTAAGACACAGACAGTAAACCACAGCTGAAAGATATTTTGTGCTAGAATGAAGGAAACATGAAATTCATAGCTGCTGCTGCAAGAATAAATACCTCTCTTGCCTGCTAAGGAAAGACATGTCCTTCTGTAGTTGGAGGTTACCTCGTGGTTAGAACTTCCACACATTGACCAGCAATGAATATTTGGCTCCTGTCGCTACCTCAAGAGTCTGTACTCTAATTGCTGAGCTACTGGGCAGGGGAATCTAGGGAGGAGGGAACCCTTTTTCATTGCTGATTGGAAAAATGAACCTGAAACCTCATCCTCAGTGAGCCCAGTTAGTATAAGTTTGGCACAAGATTTGACAGGTGTCCAGTCTCCGAGAGCATCGCATTTAGTGGTGTACACATTCAGAAATGTTATATATAATGTTAAATATAATGTCTTATGTAAAGTCATATGTAAGGACATAGCTATAGATTTATATCTATTGCTATAGAAGCCAAAATAAGGAAATACAAAGAGTTAGTCAAACACACCTGCTGAAATAGTTTGACAAATTTAGATAAGCATAGTGGAAATAATCAAAACAATTTATGTGTATGTCAGCTCATGGCTGCACATGAAACACTTTATAAGACAATTGAACTCTAACAATACCTCTTTTTTTTCTGCAGAATTTGTTTCAAATCAATCATATTTAACCAGTGAAGAGGTATTAGTATGAACAGATGGAAATGCGTGATTAATAACTAGCAAAAAGCCTTGAAACAGGAAAATGATTATTCTTCAAGTGAAGAAATGAGAGTTAAAAATGGTCACGCTACTTTTATAGCCAGACATGGTGGATTATATTACAATAATATTAACATGAAAAAGACAGAAGAATTCTTCATTTCTCTTGCTTTCTTTACCAGAGAGGACATTAATTATTTTCACAAACTAGCAGAGGAAATACTGGACCCTTCATATTTTCTTGGTAGAAATGGTTAAAAGAAAACAAAAATTAAGCTGGATCCTTCCCTCACATTGCCTTTAATCTAAGAGAGAGAATTTGGTATAGGACAGGGTAGTGTGTTACATCAGTCTTGAATTCCCTAATAAATTAGAACTTCTCACTCTTTAATGAAATGAGAGAAAGTTTGCAAAAACTATGGTCTTTTGACATGGAATTAACACACAGGCTTATTCTTACAGTTCCTGTATGAGATAATTCTTCTATAGCCACTGTTTTGAGAATACTGTCTTGTCTAATTACTAGAACTTTTACCCTAGTTTCTGCTGCAGATTCTCTCATGCAAAATTGAAGATAACCTCAATGGCACAGTGTGAGCAAGTGTGCTGGCCACTAAGCTGGAGAAATAAAAGAAGGGAATTCACATTCCCAGTTTTTATGAAGAACATTGACCAGCCATACTAACTCTTGGGCAATCTAGGTGAGGTTGAAATCCTTTCAACTCCAACCAATAACAATTCTCTTCAAAATATTACCCTTTCAAAATTAATTAATCTAAGATGATTATTGGTTTTAAAATCAACTTTTGTGAATCATATTTTTAGGGCCAATCTTCATGGCTGGTGAGGTACACAGAAGCTCCTTTCCCTCATCCCAATTTGGCCAAACATCTTCTAGCTCTAGTAAAGGATATGAACAATCAGAAAGACAGAAATAAGAGGCACAGATGGCATGTTGTCCCTCCTCAGAGTGGGAGGAGGATAGCTTTTTTCTATCTGTATTTACATATTTATCTGCCTAAGTGCCTAACAATCCTCATCCCTCACATATAGAAAACTTGTGATTATTTGGCAAATTCTATTCTATTTCTACCATGGTGGTAGAACTTCTGAAAGTTAAATTGTTGTAATTCTTTTTCAGAAGTAGGGTTAGGACGGTTTCCTCTCAGAAGCAGGATTCTGATGGGTAGTTGTGTTTGAGGTCATAAGTGAATGCTCTTCACAAAATTATAATGGAACGATGTCTGGTACCTCATGAAAAATTAGGTGTACAGCACAGGCTGGAATTGGTTCAGTAGAATTCCAGCCTAGTGTATGTCAGAAAAGAGGAAAGGACAGATCTCAGCAGGATTTCTGTAACTGAAGCTGATTTATTAAATTATTTGTTTCATAACTTCTAAGTAATCAACTAAGCTTACTAAAATAAATTGATTACCAGTAGAAATCTATAATGTCAAAATTTCTACAGAAAATTTAGGTGAAATTCTTTGCAACCGTAGATTTATGCATAAACCATTCTCCTTCCAAAGATCCAAACTTGGTTTCAAGGGAGGTGTGTGCCAACACAGGCTTTCCAGATGGACATTGGAAAGATCATTTCCAGGTGGAGCACAGAAGGCAAAGTGAGCAGGTTTGTTTTTATATCTCTGATCAGGATTCACCTGGAGCACTATGACTACATTTTATTCTGGATTCCAGAGTGAACTTAAAAATTTATTCCACACATATGTTTTGCTTCCTGGGATGTCCAGGCTAACCAATGTTTTCAAAAGTCTCTCTGCTTTAAATAATTTTTTTCTGAATTTAGGATCTTGGAAAAGGAAGGTGGTCATGATAGGAAAGAATACAGTTTGCTTTTCTGTGGTATTTTAAAGAAAGAATATAATTTTATAGCATTGTTCTTGGTCATATTGTTCGTCCAAAGACCATGCATAAAAATGCAAAAAAGGCTTAGTCTTGTAAAACTTTGATCAGTCTTTCCTCTGTGACGCAGATGAAGGTGTTCGAAAAAGAACTGCCTGTAATGTCCACTCCTGACATGAATTTCTCTATCCTGATTTCACGGTTGGACTGAAGAGCATTGGCCACTTCTTGAGTAAAAGGCTTCTAGGAACTGAAATTTGTCAGAGCACAGAAAAGACCAGTTAGTACTCTCAAGCTTGCCAAGCAAAAAAACCATTTTTGCTTGCCATGCTTTTCCAGCTTTGAGTATGTATTCCTTCTAAATGTTGACTTGTTCTAACAAGCAGTGCTTCTTGCCTGAAAGCAATCCTTTTTCCATTTCTAGGGTTACTAGAGGAATGTTAAGAAAAAGAAAAAGAAAAAAAGAAAAAGAGAAAGAAAAAGAAAAAAACAAAAAGAAAGGGAAAAAAAAGGGAAAAAAAGGTAGCAAGCAGCTGAACAGACCAGTACTCAGAAGCTTCCAGGTCTGTTTTGCAATACAGAACCCAAGGGGTTTTGATAGGGTCTAAATTTGGCAAAATCAGCTTTCCCACCCCTCCCTAACTTTATTTTTCTGGCCTCTAACTATTTTTACTCCAAGTTTCTCTCTGTCTCTGTGGATGTCGAGAAAAGATCTATGGATGGGAGTCTGGGAATAGGATAAGAAAAGTAAAACTTCCTGGAAAAATTTAATGTTGGTATTCTGAAAGCAAAGCCAAGAATCTAACACTGTACATTAATATATAGCAGCACAAATATATGGGGACTAATCCATGTTAGTGAATAGTTCTGATATGTTGTCTAATTCACATAGAAAACAAGAACCTACCTGTCTTCCATTATCTTAAAAAAAATCTCTTCATTAAGATGTAAAAATGAAGTTAAAAAGTGCCCTTTTCCACTACATTAGTGCTTTGGAGATGTGCTTTGGCACTATAGCTTCCTACAGCATGAAACATGCAAGCTCATATGCAGTAACCTGATTTTTTTAAAAAGGGTTTGTTTTTTGTTTTTTGGTTTTTTTCAAAAAATAGTATTGTTTTTAGCATTTACATTTGAAAAATCCACCTAGTCTCATGAGATAATAAAAAATGGTGATGAAAATCAGTTGATGGTCACTTGCATATTTCCTTGTCCAGCTGGACTATATTTTGACTTGATTGAATATAAAATGCACAGAAGAATCTGCAAAGCCTTGAGCTGCTCAATGTGACTCTAAATGCAAATTAAAACCTTATTTGTGTATTGCATTATTATTTTATTGAAGGGAAGCATTCTACATTCATAAAGAGAGTGGTTTTCAGATAAACTTGGAGAAGTACTTTGTCTCTTCTTAGAAATATGTTGATGCTATATTTTTCAGGGTATTTCTACGAATGTTTGGAAACATGAATTAGAAGAAATAAATGTATTTATTGTGTGATTTTGATTTACTATGTGACAGTTTGTAGACTTCAAAAGAAATGTTATCAATAAATTTTACCTTCATACGCTTTTTAAAATAGTTTCAACTTGTGATGCAGATTTATTTTAGAAACTATGTCGATGTTATGACATCTTTAAAAAAATCTTAGTTTTTTTCACTGAAAGATATACAGGAAATCCATCACTACTTGATATCTCTGTAGGATTCTTGCTTGACTGGAGTCAAGTCTCCAGCTGCTGTGAGATTTAATAACACCCTGGTTATGATATCATCCAATAGCAAAACCTTCTGGACAGCTGGAACAATTTTTACACTAATGCTGTAATTAGATACATAGAATTGTCTTGGTACAGAAAATTACTTAAGGCTCAAACAAAATACAATGTACCACTTACTAGCCAAAGGTCAAAGAACTTGTTTCCAAGTCTACCAGCCTGTTTGGAAGAATTGTTTGGGAAACCCTGGTCCTTTAGTCAAACCTTAGTTTGACTAAATAGCTTTTATGGAAAGACAAAAATGCAGTTTCCAACTGAAATTATTTTTCCTATTGTGGCATCATATTTATACCTTAAGCCATTAGTTCATTTTTTTTCCCTAGATGTAAATTATTGCTTTCGTTTGGATTGCTCTCATAACAGACACTTTCATATACTTTATTCTTTTTCTGAAAGCAAATACAAATATTTCACTGCTTGAAACAAAAAACTGTTTGTGACCAAGAAGACTGAAGGCACATCTGCATATCTGGGCTGATTGTACCCATGTGATTTGCAAGCCTGGTCAGTCCAAAAGCTCCACAGCAAGTGAGAAATAGATGAGGCCCTTGCAAGTGGGTCATGCTTCTCAAAGATTTCCATTTAGACAATTGAATTAATTCATTGTTGAAGTACTGATAGTTTTTCAAATATCGTTGATTATTGATTCAGATTGATGGAAAGTGCTATTTGGAATGTGAATTCTTTTAATGTCATAAGTTTTACATAGCATTATTATTGACAAAGCTTAATTTGGCCCACAGATAAAAGATTAAATGCAAAGTCCTTGAATCATTTGAAAAACTGAAAGCTGCAAAACTTTTCAAAACTGTAAATTTTTTTTGGGAATCAAATCTATAAATGTCTGCTGAAAAATGGGATCTAAATCTGTTTCTTTAAACTCAGAAGAAAATAGATGCGTATGATAGTCTGAGTTTTTAGCTGCTACACCAACCAGAAAGGAAACTATTCAAGGTTTTTAATGCACTACAGTATTATTTTTACTTAGCTAATAGCTACTTGAATGAATGTGAAATGAGTTAAAGTGATTTGGCTGGGATTCAGTAATGCATGGGAAATACTTAAGATTCAGTCAAGAAGGCTGCAATCAAAATTAATCCAAGTAAAATAAATACCCACCCCATAAGTGGCAGAAAATTTAGTATAATAGTGAAGAAAAATATGAGTGCAAAAGATTAACAGGGGGGCCTTGAACCAGCTGGTTTTTTTACAAGGAGGGGTACTCAAGCTCAGGAAGGGAGACTAAAATCTAGCAGTATTTTAAAACTGACCTTTGATTGTCTCCACACAGAGAAAAAAAATCACTCCAAACTAAGGATCAGTTTTCTGGAGGACAGGGAGCAGGGCAATGGAAGTGAAAATGGTTGATTTCACAGAAGATAAATTAAAGAATTGTACCAAAAGAGATGATTAATTAAATAAGGTAGTAAAGCATGTTTCTGAAATACTGCACAGAGAAACAGAGGGAAACATCACTGATAGATGTGTAAACCAGAAAACTTTTGGCAGGAGATAGTCAGCATAACCTGGTGATTTGGGACATAATATAACTTTGGGGGTTAAGAAGATTTGTCAAGATTTTTTTTAATTTTTCATCCACCTCTTAAATCCACTCTATCTCCCACCTTGTGTCCTATCACTGATGTCATGACAGATTCTTGTGTAAGCCCTGCCTTATTTGTGCTGCAAGTGCCAGAGAAAATGTGTTCTGAGAGCGTGGTGGCTCTCAGCATTATGGAGAGAGTTTGTCCATGGATGAGAAGCTGGGCATTGTGTGTGTAAAACTCTGTGCTATAAAACCTAAACATCATGGTTTGATTTCTGACAGCTGCATAGGAACCCAGTAGTTTTTTTCCTTTTCCCAACCTACCAACTGTCCAACTAAAACTGGAAATGATTTATGTTCCCCAAAACCCAGCTGACTGACAGGCAGTACAGGAAGCTGCACTGTGCTGTGGCACCTCTAGAGCAATGGGAAGGGAAGTGGGAAATGGGTAGGGATCACAGGGATACTCCCTCTGCAGGGATCAGGGAGATTTCTCTTACCCAGAAGTTGAGCTATGCATGCCGAGGCATGGAAAAGAGCTGGCCTGTGATTTTTAGTGAAATTCAGGAAGAAATGCGCTACTCCAAAGGGTATAGATTTCCCCAGTTTGTACCCAGAGGTGGATGGTGGGGTGGATTATATATGTTCACCATACAGGAAGCAATCTGATAGCTCTTTGACACAGTGTATATGTACACTAGTTTCAGGAGGGTAAAAATATAAACTCACTGGAGTCACTGATTTCCCTAGGTAATAGAGTTATTCAGAGAATATTAGTTGACAGCTACACCCACTTGCAGTCATCAATTCTGCAAGAGCTGGTATGGAAGTTTAAAATGCCAGTATTCGTCTCTTTCTCTCCCCTAAGTCTTCATTATAATGTATCTCACTATTTTTTAGAAACTTAGTCTACTTTTTTGGCAGATGTGACAGGCGGCTGTAACATTGATACCATCAGTGCTGTTCATCCTCCTTTTTCTTCTTCTTACTATGATTCTTAGCACATATTAATTAAGAGAAATAGGAAAGGTGCAATCAATTTATTTAATGTAGTTAATTATAAGGAACTAGTGAGCTACTATCAGATAAAATACTGCTTGGGCAATTGCAATTTGACAAACTTTAATCAAAATCTTCTTTTTTTTTTTTTTTTTTTTTTTCCCCTTTAAACATAAATGTGCTTCTCAAAGTTTTCTTTCATTAACAAAAAAAATAATATTTTATGGCGCATAGGAGGGAAGGTTGAACAAATCTTATTCAACTTATTATAATATAAAGACACCCTGTACATCTAGGACTTACATTTTTCAAAGTTCAGTGTTTAGGCAGGGGGAGGAGCAAGGATGAAGAAAAGGCTCAGAATGCTTGTAAGAAATGGGTTTCATTTTGCTTTCATTTGCTTACCCATTAGTAGCTATTAGTAACATTTTAAAATATGGTTTATAAGATAAACTTTTGAAATATTATGTGCCATATACCCAAATATGCCGCAAGTTAATTAAATCACATGTGTAATTTTAAATAATTGAGCTAAGTGCAGCCAGAGACTTCAGTGGGACTTGTAATGAAATCCTTAGCAGAGTATTTAATTACCTCCTTGTGTGTTGCAACAGAACAATATTTGGCCTTGCAAAGTGATCTAAAGGTCAGGAGATTCATCCTGCATTAGATGAAAGACAGTGCCTGGCAGATCAAGAAATACACATAAAATAAGAGGTAGCTTAGAAAAATGAGTGCTTTAGCTGATCTTGTGTGGTAGGGCTGAAAGCAGGGGAAAAGATGGTTGCTAATGATATAAGTGATCATTTCAAGACTTTGCAGTTCACCTGCAAACAAACGGAGGTTGGAAAGGTATACTTATATCCACCTAAAAGGAAACACACCTTGAACTGTGTGTCATAAGAGCTGCTCAGAATTTCAGCTCATTTCTGTTGGGAAAAATATTTTGAAAAAGCCTGTGTCTTATTTAAAATACTCTTGTTTTAAAATTTGGGGGTTTTTTTATCATTGGAATTATGGGAATTAAAGTGACACGTTACCAAATTTGGAAGAAAAGATCTTTCTTGATTAAGAGGAGAAGGCATGAGCAGCAGGAAGAATTGGGGTTGTACAGATTGAAGGGAAATATTGAGTGCTTGCTGCTTTTTGAAGAGTACAGTAGTTTCACGAATACAAGCCGCATGGATTATAAGCCGCACTTCCGGTGCCTCGACAATGCTGCTGTCTTTGTCAATAGATAAGCCGCACCCCGAATATTAGCCGCACTTTCGTTCGTCGCGAGAATCCGTGCGCAGCTTTCACAAATTGGCCAATTAGTAACAGGATCGCGGCATAGAGGGCTTTAGTGGCTCGGGGCGGGGCCAGGAAGGCTCGGCCCGCTCATGGTTGCTGACGGGGCCGGCCGGGTGGTGCTGCAGCCGCCGCCGGGCTCACTGGCCCCCCTCTCCCGTCAGCACCGCCTCGCCGCTGCGCTGTTTACGTAGTCGCCCTGCCGGCGGACCAGCCACTGCCGCCGCTGGCAGGCATGCCGGCCGCCTCGCCACTGCGTTGTTTACGTAGTCGCCCTGCCGGCGGGCCAGCCACTGCCGCCGTCGCCGGGCTCGCTGGCCCCCCTCTCCCGTCAGCACCGCCCCGCTGCCGCGTTCCCTAGCCCTGCCGGCGGGCTGCCGCCGCCCGGCTCGCCGGCCGCGCCGCGTTCCCTAGCCCTGCCGGCGGGCTGCCGCCGCCGGGCTCGCCGGCCGCCCCCTCCCGTCTGCACCGCTGCCACGTTTCCTCGCCCTGGCCGGCACTGCAGGCCCCCGCACCGCCGGGCTCCCCCATGCTGCTGGCCCCGATTCTGCTGGGCTTCCCCCGCTGCCAGGCAGCCCCACCCGCCGGCCTTCCTGCTTCTGCCATGCTCCCCTGCACTGCTAGCCCCAGTTCTCCCAGGCTCCCCCGCCCTACTGACCCGGCTCTGCCGCCCCCCTGCCCCGCCCTGCTGGCTCAGGCTCTGCCGCCCGCCCCCACACTGCTGGCCCCGCCTCTGCCAGGCTTTCCCACCTCTGCCGGGGCCGGCTGGGCTCCAGCTTGGCTTGGGGCTGCCGCGGGCTCTCACTTCCGTGTTGGCAGCTTTTAGAATTTTGTTAATGTATTAGCCGCCCCGGAATATTAGCCGCACTTCCGGGTTTCCACCAAAATTTTGGTCAAATTGGTGCGGCTTGTATTCGTGAAATTACTGTACCTAATTTCCTAGGTTCCTACCCATTTGCAGAGCACCATATTAATGCATCTTATTGGATCACGGACCTTACTTTCCCAGGTGTGAGAGCTTCTTAATTCTGTGAGAGCTGGTCCATAAATAAGAAAGAGCAATGTCTTTGCTGAAGACATGAATCATGGAAACTTCTGAGCTGGAAGTTCAGCTCCTGGCTCTGCATAGGAACAACCCCAAAAATCACACCATTTGCCCAATGATGTTTAGATGTTGTCTAAATACTTCTTGAACTCTGTCAGGTTTGGTGCTGTGACCACTTCCCTAGGGAGCCTGTTCAACCTCCCTCTGGATAAAGAATTATGAATGGACAAATTACTTGTTATCAATACCTTTTTAATCAAGGGAATATGTTCTGTGTCAGACCTTCTACTCTGCTCATTACCTCCTTACTACCATGATCTTTGTTTTGCTTATTCCAAGTTTCATTGGGTGTTTGACTCTAGTGGGAGTGGGCAGTAGGGCTGAATGATGATCCTCAAAGAAAAAAATATGGACCAGGATAATCATTAGTTTATAAAAAGTTATGCATTTTTGCATTTCATTTTTATATATAAGCTGGCAAAACTAAGGGAAAGAAAAGTATGCCTTCTATGTAATTCCACAGATTCATAGGAGGTAAAAATTCTGTAACTGAAATTGCACTTGTATTGTCCAATGAAGAAGAAAAGCTTATACTCTGCTGAATCTCTGCTAGTTTTGCTACCTGCTGCTAGCTCAATGATTTCAAAACATGGACTAGATTTGCAACCACCATAAATAAATTTTCCATATACTTGTATAGTACTTAATTATAAATACATTTCTTTAATATTAAAATAACAAAGGAAAAAATGACTGCTTTATGGCACAACACAGAAATATTCTTCTGTTCATGCCAATTAATTGCACCCAGTATGTATAAAGTGTCAGAAGAGGGATTCAGGAAGGATTTCACAAACAATTGATTAAAGACAGAAAATTTATTTAGATTCCCATAAAATGTACTGTCTATGATAAAGTTATAACAGAAAATGGAAAAAAATGACACTGCTTTTATGGCAGAAGTAGAGCAGAATCATGGACACAGAGGAGAAGGGTTTGAATTTTTGCAGGAAAAAGTATGAGAAATTAATTCAGATGAAGGAGTACACTACGTATTTTAGAAATGAGAAAATACTTTTTTTTCTGTTGGATAATGCTGAAAAGTGGAAGGTAAGCAAGAAAAAGGTGAAGATGGTGAAGCAGAAATTATGAATTCATAAGTGTAAGGAAAGGGAATGTAAGATTAAGTGATAACAACTTTGTTTCCTTATCTAAATTTTTAGATGTGAAATTTCTATTGAAATGGGTTTTTAAAATATGTCCTTATTTTTACTGTGCCAAAAATTACATCTTATTCTATGGAATGGAAGTTTCTAGAACTAGCAGTTTCTTTGGAAGTGCCTGGTATAACTACATGTGTGTGGCAGGAGGGTGTTTGCACGCAGGTATGTGGCTGCTGCATTGCCATACTGTGTGCACCACAGCAACTGCTCTGCAATTAACACAACTGAACTGGTTTAAAACAACTGAAAACATGGTTCATATATCCATGGTACAATTATGATGTCTGTAATAACACAGCCTGCTTTAGGCATGCTTTAGCTTAATAAATAAAGCTATGAAAGGAAATGCAAAAGTGTATTGCCTTGTGTATGGCTTGGAACTACTGAAAGGCTGTTATATTCTTTGCATCATAAATATCTCTCATATGCTAAGCTAATCCCTTTGGACTGATGGAGTATGGCAAAATAAAAGAACCTTTTTGCATTTAGTTTAAAAACCTTAAATACCATGCAAAAATACAGCATTAACGTTGAATTTTCTGTTTTTAGAGTCAACAAGTTAATTCTGTTTCTTAGAATTTATCCTGCTACTTTATTGCCTTTGGAAGCAATTTGAAAGTGTTGGGTGCATAATAGTCAATAAATCATATGAGGGAAAAAGAAAAGTCTCTTTGTTCTTGAACAAGAATGGTAAAGGCTGCAAAATTATGCCTTTTGTAAAGGGGAAAAAAATGAATAGACCAGAAAATAAATAAAAAATATATAAAATAAATACAGATTTGAGATCTGATAGAGTCAAACTGAAATAAGGTTAAAGAAGAGAAAAAGATATTCAAATCTGTCTGTCATAAACTGTTGATTTCAGAAACAGACTATGGTTATATTCACAACAGACTTCTTTCCACTTAACTATTATCTTTACATTACGCTATGTCACTGATGAAATACAGCAGCTCATGCAACAGTCATCAGGAAAGCAACATTTTAATTGCAAGTAAATGCAAGTATGTTAAATCTAATCTCCAAAGAGCAAATATTTACCAAGAGTTTATGATCACAGATAGACTTGTAGAATAAACAAAGTGTACAGTATCAGCTTGTCTACATATGTACTTGACTATTTTATTTAAAAAGCATTAGACTACTGAATTCAAGGTACAGCACTGGCTCAATACAAATCTTCATTGCTCTCCTGCAGTGCTAAATACCACACACAAAAATGCATTCTTATAAGGGAGAAACATTTGCAAAAGAGACCTCAGGACTTGAAGACTTCATAGGGCTTTGTAACATTTAAAATAAACCACATAGATATTTTGAGCTTTATTTCTTTAATTGTGATCTGTGGTTTGTTGTGTCTATGTAAATGGCTATATGAATTTCATACTACTGAAAGAATTAAACAGTTCTTTTTTTCATTCAAATCAGAAAAAAAGTTATAAGAAAATTATCTGCTCTTCGAGTTTGTTGAAAATTGTATGACAAAATTATTAGTATTTTGAAGATAAATTTCAGTACTAATTTTTATGTATCATACCCCAGATGTTATACAGTACCTAACTTGAGGAAAAAATGGACAATAAAACAGGCACAAAGAGAATTAAATAATATATTTGAAAAAGTTGGGCTTAAATATTTTGTACAAGAATAAAACAGACACAAAATGACAGGAATTTGTCTGTACACATTTAAAATACCTGGAATAGAAGAAACTCTTGAGACAGCAGGAACTACATTTATCCCTAATAATGGTCTCATAGGGTAATAATATATTCTGGGAAAGAAAATTACTTTTATAAACCCTACTGATTTGCAGATTATTGAAAATGTGCTACTAGAGGAAAAAGATTGAGAATTTAACAACTTAAGGATAACTGCTGTGATGTAGTTCTGTGCTTTCTCTGAACACTTTAGGAAAAGTCTACTTCAAGGATGGAAAATGACAATTAAAAAGTTGCAGTTTTCTCTTTGAAAAAAAGACCAAATCCTCATCAAACTTCTATAATTAAGGTCATCTCGAGACTGAAATCTTTCTAATGCAACTCAACATTTGAGGGACAGATGACTCAGGATCTTATTATCATGTTGTATGGAAATAATCAAAAATACTAAATCAAATAAAACCCAGATATTTGGTAATTGATGTAAGAAAAACATCTGTCCCATAACTTGGGAACGTAAAATTACATGGGCTCACTGAACTCAGCAAGTCACTCAGATTTATTTATCTGGCCTCTGTCTTTGATTCTTGAATTGAAAGACCAATCATGGATGAGAATAGGTAGATTTGCTAAAGAAACAGATAGAATTTATATTTTCTTTTCTCCATCAGCATGTCCATCATTACTATTTTCTTTCTCATCGTACTGAGGTTTTCCTATTTGCTAAAAAAGCTAAAATTCAGGTAACAATGAGTAAAGAACAGTTCTAACAAATTTTCACATCCACTCCATACAAAACAGTTGGATACTAATTCACATGCTAAGAAAAAAAAAAAAAGAAGAAAAAAAGAGAGGAGTTTCAAAAATAAACTATTCTAATGTAACAGCATCCCAAAGTGAATTTCCTTCTCCCTTGGATGCATTATATGATGAATATGCTGAACTGTGCTCCTTTCACTCAAAAAGACACAGGACCTTTTAACTTCAAGCTTTCCTTTCAATGCCACATCCAGACTTGGAACAGATTGGTGAGAAGGAAGAAGTCTCAAAGTCCATTCCTCCTTGATAAGAGTGGCAGTTCTCCCTCTAGCATGATGCAGCTCCAGCCAGGTCTCAAATGCTATCCCCAGTACAGGAGCTGGTGTTTTGCACAACTAAGCCCACAGTCATTGTGTGATCCAGGGAATGGCAGTGTCCAGAGTCTTTGCTAGAGTGTGGGACACGTCTAACAACAGGACTAGAAGCCTCCTAAACAAGGATGTTTGCAGTTTGAAATAAATTGATGTTTGAGATCCATGCCTTTTCAACCAAAGTCATACTTCAAAGACCACAGTGTTACACCCATATCTTTTGTACACATCTTGTTAAAAGAGTCAAAAACACCTGCCAGTTTCTTCACGTGTGCCTTATCAGATTACCTGCTCCTAATGATGAAAAAGGGGGTAATACCTAGCTTAAGTTTGTTAGGAAATAGAGGCAAGACACATGCACTGCTAGTGGTGCTGCTGTTATAGATAATGTGTGTTCTAGAATCCATTATGCAAGATTCCAGGTTGGGCTTGCAACTCATAAACTGATTTTAGGAAAAAAGATACCAATAATAAATGTGTCAGGATCTCAGGACCTGTGGTTTTGCTGTGGGGTAATATTTTCATGATGGTGTTCTTGCAGTCAAGAAATGGGGTTATTACACAAGATATAGTTATCATAATTGAGGAGATGTCTTTTGTTACACAATCTATTGACTGTCTTGACTCAATACTTGTGAGAGTTAAATGTTCACTTTGGCTCCTTCCACAATGAATTACTGTGAACAGCAAGGAAAAGGACAATGAGATTTCTACTTCTGTCTGAATTCCTGCAAGCTACAAATTTAAGCGAAAAATTCTGTCTGTTCTTACTTTACCTGCTCCTAGATAAGGTTCCTATTCCCTCTCACACAAATTGTTGCTGCCCTCAGGAAGTTGCTGTACCTTGTCTGTGCAACCAGGCAGTCACACTGGTCAGCCAGCAAGAACAAATAAATGCTAAACAGACACTGGTGACATCAGGAGTTTTTAGCAAGCTCCATTACTGCTAGACTGCATTTTCCTGCCTGGTTAGTCGCTTCAAGCCCTTCAGGTCCAGGCAGAGAATCAGTGGAGCTGGCTCTGAGCTGGTGTCCCGGGATTCACAAGGTGCTGCCAGCGCAGAGGCACCAGGCAGTCTGCTGGGGCTGCAGCCCAAGGGTGGCAGTGGTTGCAGCACGGAATCAGTCATCCCTCTCTGTCAAAGAGCTGTCACTGAAACCACACAAACTCCCAGATGATGAAAACCAGAAGGCACATTGTGTCTGTCGCTACTCTTTATCTCCACCTGCTGGGGTTATTCCAAACGTTCCCAGCTCCAACCTCTTTCCCAGGGGTGGAAGTACAAAAGGCAGAGACATGATAAGCAAATCCTAGTGGTGATTGTAACAACGCTTAACTAAAGATCCATAGAAAATTTTGGATGTGGAAAAGAAAAATTGAAACTTTAGAATGTTGCAGATGGACTTTTTCTGACCCAATACATCCCCTTACACTTTTATATTGCTGTATCACAAAGTAATAGAAATTAGAAGACTTTTTAAAATGAAGAATCCAATTCAAAGAAAAAGAGTCCTGAAAGGCAGATTTATTTTTCTGTCTGTGTTTGAGAGGGATGCCAGTTTCTGTTAGAACTTTAAAGTACACCTTTCTGTTATACTTTAACACTGTTAATTTTCTCCTTAAATGATAAAAGATAATGTTCATTTATAGAAATTTGAAACATTTAAAAACAAACAGTAGAATCATAAAGTGATGGAATGGTTTGGGTTGGAACTGACCTTAAAGATATCTGATTCCAACCGCTTTCCATGACAGGGACACCTTCTACTAGATGAGCTCAAAGCTCCATCCAGTCTGGACTTGAAAATTCCAATTGTCCTTGAACACATGACGGAGTGTCAACAACTTCTCTGGGCAATGATATCTTAAGAAAACTATATGTTTAAAAACAGTATTTTCTTAACAATAGTTTAAGAAAGACTGAAATTTTTGTCAGATCTCAAGGCTTGGATAACTGGATGTATACGAGTGTCAGAAACTATTTATTTAAAAATAAATAGGAGAAAGACTTTAATTCATTAATGAAGTATCGTATGTATGGAGCTTTGTGTGAAGAAAAAGTAAATGGAAATAATGAATTTTTCACATGCTCTGACAGTGAGAGATCTGTGGTTTATTTATCTCTTATAGAAAAGTGAGTTCCATTGCATAGGCTCAGTGCTTTTAAATCTTCCTTCTCCTTTTCTCATACATTTTTTAGAACACCACTCTATCACTCTATCATTGCAGCAGAAGATGCCTGCTCTGAAACATGATGTTCTTAAAAGGAGAAGTGATTTAGTATTGATGGCTGGGATGAAGAGAGCCCTTTAATCCAAGTTGCATTATTTCAGTGGTGTGGGATTAACACCAACAGCTTCAACACTGCTTCCTGCCTGGGGAGGTCCAGGTTGTCTACTTCATGGACCCAGGCACGAATACTGTGCTGTTATCCCTGCAGGAAATATCGTCCCTATTGTGTTTTCCCCTTGACTGGATGTGAGAAGTGCTCTGAGGAGACAATGAAGGGCTCTCATGACTTGGCACTTGTTGTTTCTGCCAGGTGTTGGGGTACTTGGTGTGGACATTTAGAATTATGATCAGGGATGTAGGTATCCTCAGAGATGAAAAAATGATGGTACAACTAAATGTATGAATTACCAAAGTTTGCAAACATTGCAAAACAAGTATCATGAATAACCTCTTTTAGTCATGTAAATTGTATTGGGTACCTATGGTCTAAATCCCATAGGAAGTGACCTGAGTTTGGTGCTGAGACTGGTAGTGTTGACATTCTTGGCTTGTTTGTTTGTTTTTATGTGGAGGAGGTTGGGTTTTTTGTTAATTTTGTTTGTTTTGGTTGGTTGTTTGGGTTTTTGTTTATTTTCCCTTTTTTTTTTAAATCTCACTGAATAGATGAGATGTCAATGAACCTGCTTAAATAAAAGCAGTTTTCCCAGGATCAGTACTTTGTCTCTGATAAGGAAACACAGAAAGCAGATATCAATGGTTAAGATATAAACATCAGTGAGGAGATCATGAATTCAGATTTTTAAGGAAGAAAGAAGGAGAATTTTCTGAACTTTATCATCTTGTCAAAAAAAGACAAGAAAACTTGGATACTTGGGAGACTAGAGATTAACAGAAAGTGGAAGATACTTTTTTCTCCAGAGTCACAATTTGGATTAACTCAGAGACTAGAGTTCAGGAGAGCTTATCAAAATTTTTTGTCTTGGGATCTGAATCTGTAGTGAATTAAACTCTTTAGAGAACAAATTCAGCTAATACAGAATAAACTGTATCAATCAATCAATCTTCTGTGATCAGGAAATGTATTATATTGTAGCATTCATGCATGAGATATGCAAGTGTATTTTTCATAGCACATCATTCATACACTACAGAACATTTCTTTTTGCTATGGTGTATCATTTAAAAACCAGAATCTGTAACGTGACGCTACAGAAAGTCTATTAGCTTAGATATATTCACAGCTGCACAATGACTTGGAATCTTCAGAAAGAAATGTTTAAATAAGTGCAAAGTTTTCCATTGTAACCACTTTATCCTATATAAAATACATTCTTAATTATATGAAAATATTTCAATCTATAGATATTTAGCATTTCTAATAAACCCTGATAGTTACTTTTATGGGGCATTACAAGGTACATACGTTGTTTACAAAACTTTAACTACTGTAGGTGTACTAGCAATATTATTAGTTTAAATATATGGCCTCTGTTGTTTAGAATTTGTTTTTTTACAAAGTCAGACCTTAAATGTGTTAATTTTGTCCATAGCTAAAAATAAGACTAACCGAATCTGCTCTTTGAATAAAAATTGGAGGATGGGTTGAGTTTCCTGAGCTTAGACATCCCTTTATTTAAGTTTTGTGGTGTTTCATGCCTGGTCTCCATTAGACACTCTTGATTCCTTGTGGTGTCCCTGATGTCTTGTGTTCAGCCTATAAGATCAGATTTTGTAGAAGATTTAGAGACTCTCATATAGCTCTGGTGCTCATGTTTAGGCAGCTGAAGTCACTGTTGTGTGCGCTGTTAGGCCATCAACCAAAGAAGGATTCAGTTTAATACAGCTGCACTTGGGGGATTATTTGTAATCTAAACTCCTTGTACAGTCCACAGGGATCAGTCATTCAGTTCAGTTGCCTAGAAATAATCACCTAATATCAGCATGAAATGCTTTAGGATCTCTCACCTGATTTCCCCATTTTGCTATAGAGGAATATGGGTTTTTCATGAGTCTTATGTGTTGATCCTCCATGGAAATCTTGGATTCTCCAGGGCATCTCAAATTACACTAGAAATCTTTGTTTCAGCAAACTTATCCAGGCCTTAGTCGAGTCAGATGATAGACTCTGTAGTCACCCGGCTGACTGGATGTTGGTGTCCACATTGGGTTCTCTATAACTCTCCAGACACCTTGGAGTAGGTCCTTGCATTTATCTGCCTCCTGCTGTGAGCAGTCTCACCTCCTATATTTCTTTCAGAGGTAATAGTAGATCAAGAGACAGTAGATCCACATGACACTTCATCTGGAGGGAGCTTGGGTGGCTAAAACTAAGTGAAATGAATCACACTAGAAAGTTACAGCACTCATATTCCTGTTGCTATTTCCTTTCTAGCAAGAAATAAGAAAGGAGGAGAAGTGGGCAGAAAGGCAGGAAAGAGAAAGTGTGTGGGGAGAGAAAGAGAAAGGAAATAAAAGAAAGAGGAAGGAAATAAAATGAAGGAAGGAATGAAGGAAGGAAGGAAGGAAGGAAGGAAGGAAGGAAGGAAGGAAGGAAGGAAGGAAGGAAGGAAGGAAGGAAGGAAGGAAGGAAGGAAGGAAGGAAGGAAGGAGAAAAAGAAAGAAAGAAAAAGAAAGAAAAAGAAAAAAAGAAAGAAAAAGAAAGAAAAAGAAAAAAAGAAAGAAAAAGAAAGAAAGAAAGAAAGAAAGAAAAAGAAAGAAAGGAAAGAAAGAAAGAAGGAAAGAAAGAAAGAAAGAAAGAAAGAAAGAAAGAAAGAAAGAAAGAAAGAAAGAAAGAAAGAAAGAAAGAGAAAGAAAGAAAGAGTAAGAGAGAAAGATCAGGCTTCTAACTTGCTAAACATCTCCCCACACATGAACACTTTCACACGTGTGAATATGCATGTATGAATATGGATGTGTGTGGGTATTTATGTATGTTTGTGTGAGTGTTTGAAGTCACCATTAATACAGGAATGCATCTACTGTTTAGAAAGAGAAATAAACACTGTCAAATCATTCAGGATGTGTGAAAGCACTGACCCTGTGTTTATGCCCTGGAGCTATTTATTTTGTCTTTATCCTAAGCTCTTTGTTGAATAAATGTCTTCTGCTTCCACAAGGAACTAAAGACCACTTAGCTAACTGAGATCTAAAACATTTGTGTTTTTATCTGCACCGTGTTTATTAGAAGTACTTTAGTGGCTGGAATAAATTTATCGCTTCCTACTCATACTATAGTGCTCGTTAATGTTCAGGATTAACATTTTTGGTTTTCATTATAATTTAAATGCATTGCTACTGAGAAGAAATAGAAATTGGTTTGGGTAACTGTGCAGATCTACAACCAATAAGAACATCTGGGATGTCATGAACGTGACAGATACTGACCAAAACTAAGGGTTGCTGTGTTGGAACAGAAATAAGAGTAACTTTGCTGAAAAGTGATCCCAAAAAGGCAGATGCAGAGAGACAGATAGTTATAACCTGTCCTTCAACTATGCACATACATGAAATTACAAAAGGGAGTCTCTGCTGTTCCACCTATGTACAGGTAATAGTGACACAACTTCTGCCCTGTAATCCAGACCAAGTAATCTTACAAAAAATATTTAAAAATATTATATTTTTCATCAATATGTGACAAATGGCAATGGCGTGCATCTTATCAACCTTCCTTTCTTTCTTTTATCAATTACAGGCAATTATTATTTTCAGTTATTATATTATTGTCTTTGCTTCCTTGCTTTGCTACAGTACAATTTTGTTGTAGGTGTCAAAAGTGGCAGGAACACAAGGAAGGTAGTAGTGGGAAAGCAGTAATGCTGAGATGGTATCACTTTTATAGCACAATTATAGTTGAGGGGAAAAAAAATAAAAGAAACCTAAAAATATATGTTTAAGGGATGCTGAGAACTAAAATTTAGGTCTTGTAATAATCATAGGCTCCATAGAAAGATACTGATTTTAAGGTAAATTCTCTATCCCTCTGCTTCTCTTTGCCATGTTCCACAGAACTATTTTCTTCCTCTTTTCCCTAGGCCGAAAGAACCTCACCATCTCTCTGCCTCTCTTCTGCCTTCCCCTAATTACATGTCCTCTACTCCACAGCCACCAACTATCTTTTCTTTCAAAGTTGATCTAATTGATACGTATCTAACTAAACTCTGAGTCATTGGTCTCTACTAGTATCCAGTTTTTAAAGTTCTTTCAGACCTAAAAAAGGGTCTATGTGCCTGAAAGCCTGTCTAATTTCTCCAGCCACACCAGGTGGTAGAATAAAAGGTACTGTGTCTGCCTGCAGACCTTGCCTTGCTTTGTTAGAGGCCTCCTATGGAGCACCGGTGTGAGTTCAGAATTCCCTCTACTTGAACCTGAAGTGCTGGGGAGCAGTTTTTTGACAAAGCATTATGACTCATTAGTGACTCAGAAACTGAGCTGGCTCAGGCAATCCCTGGGGGATTTATATCAAGGCATTCAATATGATTGATTCCCCTAGTACTGAAAGCAAGAAGTTCCTCAAGGTACCTGGCGACCCCAAGAATGGCTTAAATTGTCATCCCATGTGGCTCAGTTCTGGCTCTTTTCTTTGAGGTAGTTTGTGTCCCCTTAAATGTCAACTTCTTCCCATTTTCAGGTTGTTTTTGAGATACGGAAACTGCAGAGACTGTAACAAATGGCAACAATAAAATCTAGGACTGAAATTGCTGTCAGAAGTGAATGCGTTACAGTTATTTGGGACGTAATGTAGAACTTAAGACAAAGTAAGGAAAGTGTAAGGAATTTTTAGTAAAAATAAAATGAAATAAAACAAATATTGCAGAATACTCTAGGCCTTCTTTCCTTGATTTAAAGCATAGAATAGTTGTTAAAGCCTAAATGTTTTTTTGTTTTCTTCCAGAAGCAATAAGAACATAACTGAGGAAAGTGCTTGTTTAGCAAGGAAAGAAAACTGAACAACTAGTTTTATAACCAAGGGAACAGTTATACCTGCCTTAGTAATTACATTTTTTAGCTTGTTAGTAAAGAAAAAAATATTTAGTAAAGAAAAAAAAAAGGTATAATAATACCCACCCATTTCTACTTAGAGGAACAATTGTTAGTCTGGAGGCCTGATCTACAGGTTTTGAGTTTCCACCATGTTTAGACCACAACGACTGCAGACTGTCTGCACATCTAGGGCCTCTTGAGAATCCTCTCAATCCTCATAAACTCGCTGTGGTTTGTCTGTAGAACTGTACTGTGAGTCCAGACTGAGTGTGTTCCTGGAAAATGTAGGAACTGAAATACTGCTAACTCTGTTCTGAGGGACCTGCCAAAAAGAAAGGAAACACAATCACCATTTCACATTTTCATTGCTCCTATAAACTCCACCTCTGTAATATTTAGGCTGACTTTTCTAAAAGACTTTTGTGAAGGGAAAATACAGATTGTTAAAAGGGTTCTAAACACAGAATTTCTTCTCCTGTTTTGAGAACAGCAAGTGGAGCAATAACTAGATTCATTTTAAAATAGTCAGTTGTCTGTATAGATATGCATATTTTATGCATTTTTCCAGAGAAAAGATCAATAAAATACATAAGCCTTCATAGTGCTCAATGTACATTCGACAGTCAGTGAACAATGATGAGTCTTATGAAAGTACAAATATATGTGTGTCCTGCTGTTTCCATCACAGCCCAAGATCAGTCTGAGATCTAGTTGAGACTAAAGCCATAGCAGAACAAGACAAAACAAGGATTTGTTGAACTTACTGACAAAACTGATACTGTTTTCCATGCAAATATCACCTGTTTTATTTCTTTATTTTTTATTGCTGTTCTTTTTTGAAATAAATTTTAATTTAGAAAATGATAATAAAAAGATCAACATTTTTTCAAGCAGTAAAAATATACAAAACATTTTTTTCTCACCGAAGCTTAACTTTATTGTGTTGGTTTTATGCCTTCTTGTTAGTAGCCTGTGCTTTCCTTCTAAGGTGCTCCTTTAAGGAGACTGTCTGTATTTCCCTTCACTGCATCATTGCCCTAGCTCTCCTTGCCAAAATTAAATTGATGTTCCAGGTTTCAAAGCTCCATTGAAAGCACACATTTTAATTCCTTGTCACCTCTGAAAATTAGATCATAAATTTAATTTTGGAAAAGTCAACTAGAAATAAGTAAAACAAAAGAAAACAATGCTATAAGATAATGAAGATTCAGACAATATTCTTTGAAGACTGAGATGCCTGAAAATGTGGTTTTCCTCCACCCATGCATGCCTGTGTTAATTATCTAAATGAGGTCAGGGCAAGAAACTGAGAATTTTCATGCTACATGGTGTTTAATTATTCATATTTCTTTGGCATGATTTTGGTTGTGCTTATTAGCACTATTTCAGACAAGGGTAAGGAT
This sequence comes from Catharus ustulatus, assembly GCF_009819885.2. NCBI lineage: Eukaryota > Metazoa > Chordata > Aves > Passeriformes > Turdidae > Catharus > Catharus ustulatus. The sequence continues at coordinate 12,604,564 of NC_046221.1, read as the reverse complement.
AAGGGGACAGCATTCCCCGAGGACAAAACCAGTGAAATCACCCTGTTCTGGGATGTGTCACAGCTAGTGACACATTTCCTTTGCCAGCCAGCCTACTGAGCAAGAGGCCAGGGAGGCTCCTGGCAGAGCGAGCCCGGCTGAGCGGGGTGGCAGCAGCCTGGAAGGAGCGGGTTTGGCCATGAGCTGCTTTAGGGCTTTGCAGTCAGAGAAGGCTTCAGGGTAATTTCCTGTCTTTCAGGAAACTACCCAAACCATTAAGGGGAAGATTTTGAGAAAAAGAGGTTTTGAATTATTTTTTTCCAGTTCAATCCATACATTTTGGTGGTCAGGAATGGGAATTCAATGGCTGTAGAAGAACTGGGACTCCTGCCTGTTGTCTGGGGAAAATCAAAAGAGTACTCTTGGGATTAATTCAGTTATTTTTTTTTTAAATTTCATTTTTTCTGTGCTAACTATCTAATAGAAAATTTATATATAAAAAGAAACATGGAGAGGGATTTAAAATCATATAGCTCACCACTCAAAGTCATTTCTTACTAGACTGCCTACATTGTTCTTGTCCTTCTGGTCTTGAATACATTGCACAGTATCTCCTTTCCACCTCCTGAAATTTCCTTATAGCCTTGAAATGAAGTCTGTAAAAGGCTGTTGTAATATAGAGTGTAGAAGACAAAATGAGATATAAGCAAAATGTAGTTTTACTTTTCTGCAAACCCATACATGACTGGCCACTTGATTTTTGCTAAGTTAGCGACTGGTTTATTTTCTGTATTTTATTATCCTGCCTTGTGTGCTGGATTGCTGTGCTGTCTGTCTGCAACACAGGTTACTTTGTCATGTTAATATAATATTGTGTTAAAAATGTCCTGAAGATCTGCATAGAGAGAACTCCTAGGAGAGCAGCGAGAGGAAAAATAAAATCACACACTTTCATAGACTTGTGAAATGAAGTCTGCAGTTTCTGGCTCAAGGTATATTTCTCAAATAAATCTGCAATAATAATTTCCATTCTGAATGCACTCCCAAAGCAATGTAATTATTGGCATCATTTCAATATGCATGGAACACTGACATTTAATTAATATTTTATTAATTTTTCATGCTTAAAACCAGAACCTGGAAGACTATTTTAATTGTAGTAGCTGTAGAAAATATGTCTGAATTTCTGAGGTCATATGTACACACTCAGACACTACAGTGACCTGTAGTTTTGGCATGTAGAAATGCACTGTGTCATTATTTTACAAGTGGTAAATGGTGGAAAAGTTTGCCAAAGTGATTATGTATAAAATCAACAATACAGTTGGACAAATGGAGAGGGGAGGGCAGTTACTCACCCAAATCTGATCAATGAACAGAGTAGTTTTGTGTTGAAGAGAGTTTAGACTGTAGTGTGTGTGTAAATGAATTGCCACAATATGCTATAACCTACTGCAAGAGTGTTTAATTTCCTTCTGTGAAACAGAGAACCTTCTTTTTCCAACTGCTGCTTAATTTCTGATTTTAATATATATATAGCATCTGTACATTTAATCAACATAGTTCACCATGTATTGCTGTCTTGTTACTAATGCAGCTAGAATTTGTTCCTGTTTATTAACCCAGGATTTTGATGCTGCTTGGATCAAGGTGGATCATGCAAACTGGGTGTACATTAACTTATTTATAGATGCAGCCAATAATAAAAAGAGAACAGATGAGACTGAAGGACTTAGATGGGTGCCATTATCCCTGTGTATCATTTGTATTGCTGCAATACATTGATGTTACACAGATCTAAATTTTAATCCAGCAGCAGTTTATCTTCTTAGGTGTACAGGCAAAGCAGGTTTCACATTTTGGGCTGAGATTTAGACCTTCTCATATATCTAATGTATGTGAACTTATGAAGGAAGGCCAAAAGAAATGTTGCAATGTGACTCTGGAAAAGTAATAAAAGGGCTATCTAATCACTAAAACTGTTTTTCTTTAAATTAAGAATGAAGTTATAAATAAATATATTTTTGAGGGTGTATTTTCAATATGGAATGTTTTTATTTCAAGATATTTTGAGTTTTCAGCAAATTGCAATTTTGTTTTTCTATGTCCCCACCTCCTTGTAAACTTCTGCTTTCAGATGCTGCATAAATAACAAACTACAAACTACTCTTGTGGTCATATGGAACACACTCTTAAGGAGGTCTTGAACTTGTTACTTTTATATGTGCTACCACACATATAAATGTAAATTAAATGTGTAAAAGTGGAAATGCTACAATGCATTTAAATTACTTGCTTTATGCTTGTATGGGTACCCTTTAGATTCTCTTACGCAAAACCATTGGGTGCAGAGTTACATTTGAGGTGTTTTTTCTTGTCACTGAAAAGGAGAAAATAATGTTTTGAAATACTAAAGGCTGCAGAGTTTGACTTCAAGTCTACTGAAAAAGAGAAAAATGATTTTTACATATAGGCCTTCACCACAGAAGTGTTTTCCTCATGCCTGTAATCTTTCTGCTGAGTTTCACTGAGTTTCAATTCTGAATGCCATTTTACTTTCAATGTGAGGAAATTTGAACAGTTGGACTTGATTTTAGTTCAAACCCCAAGTTTGAAATTAAACATTTGTACAGTGTTATCTTTGCTGTCAACTGTCAGGCAAACTGGCAAGATGCTGCACACTGGGCTGTGCTCCACACATATTCACATTCACTGCAGAAATCACTATTCTCTCTTCTTTGTGGAAAAGGGCAGAAATTCACTCTTCTATAAACAAAAGTTGAGTTTTGCAGTGCCAAACCCAGAATTAGCAGAGGTCAGAACACAGCCAGGTAACAAGAATTTTTTTTTTTCTGATCGTTTTTAAAGCCAATTAAATAAATGTGTTCAGATATTTTCATGAATCTGAGAGATTCCTTGCTAACAATTTGCACTCTGAGTTTATTAGGAAAGATCCAGGTTAGGAAATATATTTTGTCTGCCTGACAAATTGAACAGAGCGTCTGAGCAGTGCACTCAGAAGTGCCACTTTATTAAATTGTTTTGCTTCCTACTCCTTCTTCCTTTTTTTAATAATCAAACCTTGTCCAGTGTAATTCAAGTAATATAGACTGGGATTCTTAAATATTTTCACAGGACTACAGGGAGAAAGAGAAGTCAATTTTCTGATAGTGATTCAGATGCCAGAGAAGATTAGAACATGAGGAAGAATGCTGGAATGGAAAATTAATTTGAAGGCATTACAACAGTTTTGAAGAAGAGGTTAGGGAAAAAGTACATTAATTTTGAAAATAAAGTCCTCCTTCACAAGTAGAATAATGCCTTGTCCTACTCTTGCCTTCATATATATTACAAATTGACTTTGATTGCTGCATAATTTTTTTAGGGTTAGAAGAATTTTTTCTGCTCCCTCTTCTATCACTTTCTAATAAAATATTAAGAAAATTGGAGTCATCACTGTGGCAAATTTGACAGTTTTAATTAGGAAATATTTCTTGCCTCTAATCTCTAATTGCAGCAAATTGGTTTTTTATATGTGGTGAAACACTGAAACAAGTTGCCTGGAGAGCTGGAGGATGCCCCATCCCCAGAAACCTTCGATGTCAGGACTGGGATCTGAGCAGCCTGATCTAGTTGGAGATACCTGTGGTCATTGCAGAGGGAATCAGACAAGTTGACCTTTAAAGGTCCCTTCCAGCCCAAATTATTCTGTGATTCTATGACATATATTTTTTTTATTGTCATGTCCTGCATTTCTTCATGGTAGCCTACTTTGCCTGCCTTCAAAAATTCCCCTTAAAATTTACAATTGAGGATGATTTGCAGAAATACATCTTGTTTTAAATGCAGTGCTTTAAAAAATGTGCAGGAATTTTGGTGGGCTAGTCACTATAATTCTTATAGTTATAAAGAGTGTTATTGAGAGATTTTGTGAAGTATTTTACAATCTATGAATATCAAGACAAATTTTTAAAGGAAAAAAGGTCAATTTACTTGAAAATGAGTATTTGTTACAATGTTCAGAAACTTAAATTCCATTATTAGTTTTGAAAAGAACCCATGTTATTTTGCTTGTATTTGCTTTCCTTATATGCATGGTCAGGACATCTGTGTGAAACCACTGGTCTGTTCTGTGTGAAGCAAAGATTCTTTGGTTCAAAGGATTCCTGATTAGAAATTCATAGAGGGGTACTGAAGCCTTGGCATGTGCTCTGAGCCTCAGCCTTAGGGATACAACCAGCAAAATAATTTTTGACTAGGACTCTAGGACTTCATCAAATGTGGGAAAACCCCCTAATTATTATTACTATCGATGCATTCATTTTATAAGGGCGAATTACCTGTCATCATTACTATTTATCCCCTACACGTATCTACCTTCAGCTATATCTAAGATCCTATAGGATTTCAACACTTATGTCACTTTTGTCCTTTGAATAAGAATAATTTAAATGTTTTTTTGCATATTAGCTTGGTCTTCCTGGTATCAAAATACAACACTTCCTAGCACAAGCAATTTATTTTTGCCTGCCAGAATAAAAAAAAAAAACAACAAAAGCAAAATTTTGGCGGCAGCAGTAGTAGCTGGAATGGAGCTAAAAATAAGTTTGTCAGTGTATAACTAAATAGCCTGTATACAGAGACTGTGCAAAAAAACTCCAGATAATACTTTACCAGGTTTTGCCCACTTAACGTAATTTTGCCTTTATTTGGAGCTTTTCTAGCACTAATAAATGTTTCTCTAAGGTGTGTATCAGATTCATGATGTGGGCAAACATGACATTCTGTTTAGTTCTCTACCCCTTTAAAAATATGTTTTAATATTTTCTTTTCTGTAATGCATTTATATTTCTGTGGGTTGATCTATCATACAGACAGGTTTTACTCTTATACTGTAGTGATCTACTTAGAAATATTTTTTATCAGCTGCAATTTTATTTTTTTTATGTGCATCATTTCCTGTTTATCTGAATTGCACTTTAACGTAAATGCCCAGTCACTGAATACGGATTTCTTCTAGTCTGTCGTCATTCTTACTGTCCTTAGTGCCTACTTAGTGTTTTCAGCAAATGGTAATTTTCCTCATTTTTCCAGAACTTCAGAACCCTCAGAAATATGGTCAACAGCAAAGTGATTGTGGCCTTTCACTTCAAGGGCAAAAAATAGCCACTCATTTCCAGCTTTTGTTTCCTACCTTGAAATCAGTCTGTTGTGGTAGAACTGTTCAGTCATTTTCTCCGTTGTTCTTGCTATTGTCTTTCATCGTTGTTTTTGTGTGCCTGCAGAGTATGTTTCAATGTAGTGAAGAGCTTCCTAAATTGTTCTGATTTCTCCTATGGAGCTGAAATAGCTCATGTTAAGTTTAAGTTTTATAACATTAAAAACAATAACATTATCTTATATTAAGGTTTTCTGTAGTCATACAGCCCAAATGCTCTCCACAACAGAACTTTCTTTGTGCCTGTGTTTTGTCACAGAGACTCTTAAAAATGACCATAATGAAAGTGGCAGGAAATCCTAATACTGGCTTTTGCTTTCCCTAGTTTGAAGTCATATCTAGCTTTAGGATTATTTAATTCCTGTTTCAGTTCCCGACAGTCTCCCATTCCCTCAAAGTCCCAGAATTCTGTATAACTCGTGTGTCAGACAGAATCCAAGTCCCTCCTCTGTGTGTCCCCCTGAGGTGCTGAGCCAGGCTGGGTTTGCTTATCTGCAGTGGTGACAGCAGGGCAAGCACACTTTGCTTTATGGCCACTTGACCTTACCTGTGCATACTTACAAAACCAGAAAAGTGCAGAAGGAAATAAACTTCTTTCTTTGTAAATTACTGTAGAGGATAAGAAACTAGATGATTCCTTCTTCCACACCTTTATCTACAATTCCTTGCTGCTGTTCTTCTTTTTTGTGTCTCCTTCTCAGCTCAGTCACTTTTATTTCCATGATACCTGTCTTGTGTTTATTTTCCCTCTGCATTCCTATAATTAAAAAAATTAACCTTTGTTAAATTAAGCTAACACACATAACTTCCTCAAAGCAGCTTTGCTCACTTAATTGCTAATTTGTTTTCCCCTTTTTTTTTGTGTTTATAGATACAGGCACCTCTGCAGCAGTCTGTCTTTTGGCGCAATTTTGTGTCTTTTGCTCTAAGGAAGAGAGGTGCTGAATGACTCCTCTGTCACCAAGACTAATATGAGAAGTTATTATGTAGGACCCTATTGGCTGATAATTTGGCTGTCTGGGTAGTTAGAAAGGAAAAAGCCAATCTGACATTATATTAAAGAGAAAATTAATTTCAAGATTCCAGAATGGATTAAGGCTGGAAAATCAATTTACTTGGATTAGAAGTAAGTGTTGTGAAAAACATGTATTTCTAAGAGGAAACCTTTGTTTACTTTTGACTAATGAGTTTCAAACTTCATTAAAACTTCATTATGGTTATTTTTAAAAGAGTGATTAGAAATTCCTGGCTAAAGAAAAACATACCAGGCCAGAAAATATCTTCAAGTAATATCTACAAAGCTACTAAGCTTCTCTTCCATCCACTCACTGAAATCAGAGCTGACAATTAGATTTTGCTCAGATAAGAGCCACTTGAAATTAGAGACAGCACAGGGACATTGCCCTCTGACAGCATTACTTTTGCAAGATGGGAATTTGGTCTGTAAATAAATCTAGAATCCTTATTGGCATAACTGATGTATGATCACCCTGCAAAATTCACTGCTTAGGAGATTCTCATACTTGCAGCCTTGTCAAAGTATGGAAAAAAAGACTAAAAGAGCCTCCAGTATGGACCTCTGCAATGGATTGCTGAATTTGTTGTGATTATGCACCAGCACTTTGATGAAACTTTCTGTGGATATCACTGAAATCTGAACCCATAACTTCATAGGATGTGGAATCAACCAACTGTGAAATTAATTGTAATTAGTGACCTGCATGGAAAAGGAAGTTGCATATGCAAGCAACAGTCAGGCAAGGCCAACTGCATCTCTCCTTTGATGGGAAATTATTGGGAAAAGGTTGCTTGTGAATAATTATGATCAGCTGAAGACATTTTAGAAGACGGAATAACAGGTCTTGGTGGAAAAAAAATGGTTAAAGTGAATTAAAACACTCAATATTTGCATATGAAGGTTTCAGCATATAAATAAGTGTTTATCTTGATCTTGCATGTGTCTTAGTGTACTATATCTGAGTAGGATAACACAGGATAAATCATGTGTGGGCACACTGTTCTACCTCTTTTATTGTGTGGTAACTTGACAGACAACCCCACATTTACTGTAAGGAAACAATATGAAAAATGGAAGAAAAACAACCTTCTCCCCCCAGTTTGGTAATAATATATTTGGTTTGTTTACTACAGGTGGAATTCACCACTTGCCAAGCCAGAACAGTGGATGTCTTCCCCAAAATCTTACACTGTACTTTGTGTCTGTGATATCCCAGCCATGCCAAAAAGAGCTGCATATCCCATCAGGAATTGTTACAGGCTTGGCAAGGTGACACAATTATTCTGTCATGAGCTTCCTGATTTCTCTATTCAAGTATGAAATACAAGTGGAGAATTCCTTCATGAAACATGGTGGTATTAAAGGTGCTGTGTCCTCCTCCTTTCCAGTTTGAGGTTTACAGAAATCAAGGCTGTGGGTTAAATGTGATGTCATCAACACTAATGCTTGCACTACCATGTCCCTGAAGTAGACTAACCCTGGAATACAAGGTTGTCATTTTATTACCATTAATTTATCTGAGAATTTTAAAAATATTTTTTCTCCCCCCCAAAATAGTTGATAAGAAAAGGCCTTTTTTCTTCTATACTGTACCTGTGTCTATAGAAATATTTTCATCAAAAGTTCAATATACACAACATGCTAGAGATTTTTTGGATCCCCCCTTTTTTTTCCCTTCAACACATCAGTGCTCATTGTGGCATTTAGCAATGGACACAAGTGCTTTTATTGATTTTCCAGCATGAAAATTTAAACAGAAAATTTTCATGAATGAATAATCAATGCTTTTAATTACCTGTTCTGACTTTCCAAAAAGTTTTCAAGAGGAGATTTTGAAGATACTCAGGGTTCAATATACTATATAAAATCTGTACTTTTGCAGTAGTCATTTAAAAACAATGAGCCCTACCCATGTACCCCAAAGTGTGTCACATTTGCTGCTGCAAATCCTGAGCAAAATGAAACAGCCAGAGCAAAAGAATTCCCAGAAACTGGTTGATATCTTGATAAAGGTGATCCCCAAAGGAGAAAGTGAAAACCAGTGATATTTCTCATTTTGTGAAGAGAGAACAAAAGAAAACAAAAGGAGACTAAGAAGGCATGATGAGTATTAAAAATAAACCATGGCTTGATGAAGCCCTTAAAAGACTGTGACAAGCAATGGAATGTTAAAAAAGTTAATTCAGTGAAGTACTTGGCATTTCTTTTTCCTTTGAAGATGAGAGACTTGTAGAGCAAATAGGATTTAAAGTGCTCTGCTGCTCACATGGAGCCTTGCCTTGTGGCATCTGTTAACAATGACTTTTTCCAGATTCAAACCCAGCCATTATTATAATAGAAATTTGTATTAGCTACTTTTTTGATTAGAACAAGGCTTGCTCAGTGACAGAGAAAACAATTGAATGCAACCTTTGATGGGACAGTGTTTCCTCTGAGCACACCATGGGATATGAGGTCTGTTTCTGTAGCTTTGAGTTAATTGCACACAAAAGATTGCAGGAGATGGCATTTGTTTAAAATTTTTTGCTGGCATTGCAATAAGAGCTACCACTCCTAATTAAATTGGAACATGTAATTCTGCATGGAAAACTGGTTATGCCAATGCAGATATTAAAACATCTTGAGGTGACAAATAGTAGAAAGAAGACACAAGTATAAGTAGCAAATACATGAAAGAATTCTAGTTAATATCAAATAGATTTTCAAGAATCCATTTTCTTATCCTTACCCTTAATTAAAAAGTCAAGTTGTTTGACCTTACATTTAAGCATATCTGAGCATTATTGGCTATATTCAGCTTTTGTAAAATGACCTAGATTTCACAAGAAATTAATAAAGCAAGTAATTTGTGTCCTTTAGGCATCTGTGGATGAATGCCCAAAATCACTGTCAAAATTTACATCTGCAAACCGAACAAGCTGTATTGTTATTTTAAGAAAAACATATTCTCAGCCTGCAGCATAAGTAGAGAAGGTTCTCTGGTAACTGATACTAAATGAAAGAGCAAAATTCAGAATTAAGGTAGGTTGTATCTAGTCTAAAAGCAACACATTAACTTTCAAATCTAAATGTCTTCTTTTGGAAATAAAGGAATTAAAAGGAAGAATTAACAGAACATTTCTTCTTCAATCAGGACAATTATACTCTAAATATTTGAAAGAAATTGTGTTCCTTCAGCCAAATAAGAAAAATTACCCTGCTCATCCTGAAAATTTAGCAGGCCAGAAGCTGTCCTTGTACATTAGTAGACGATGGAAGGGTCTAAAGTAAATATAAAGGAAAGATAAACACAGAAATTATTTAATAACATTTTGTCGACACATCAGTAGAAAATGTTTCTCACAAGAGCTCAGAAACCAGCCTCCAAGTTTCTTGAGAGTCTGACCAAATTCAGAACAGTCATCACTGTCACCAAAACTTCCATGATTTCCTAAAACATGAAGAAAAGTTCATTGACAATACAGAAGGGTACAAATAGTAATAAATAGTAATAGTAATAGTAATAGTAATAGTAATAGTAATAGTAATAGTAATAGTAATAGTAATAGTAATAATACAGCCATGCATAAGAAAAATTATTTAGATGTAAGAAAAAACAATCTCCATTTTGCTGGAGAGGGAAAATGGTTTGTATATACCATCTGAGGATGTCTTCTGTTCCTGGAACCCATTTAGCTGCTTAATTTAAAAAATGTACAACAAACTTCCATCTAAGCTTTCCACCTGGAACGCAGTCTTTCCTTCACAATCTCTTTGTTCCAGACATTATTTCCCTCTTGCACCTGGTGTAAGCTCCTCAGAAGTTCACTGTGGTCCTGGACTCTAGTCTGTTTTGTTTCTATGAAGTGACATTTTCAATAAACTAAAAAATCTCTATTAACATAATCCAAGATGCCATTACTTATTACACTTTGACAATCCACTCCAAGGCTTAGCAAAAGAACATAGATTGTTGAACTCACATCAACTTTAAAAATGTTAAATCATTGTTTTCTCTGTAGGTTGCAAATGATGGCGATCTATTTCACCACTTTCCATATTAATACCACTTTAATTAAAAACAAAAAAAAATGCCCTCCTAAGCATTGTGAGACCTGTTTATGTATTCTTATACCATGTGTACTGCACTTCTAAGATGATAATCATGAGACAGTATTTATTTGGGCTAAATTTTTTGAGAGAACAGACTTTGAAATTGAGATTAAATCCTGTAGGTTCTCCTCATCTTCTATATCTCCACCACTAGCCAGTATTACATACTGTCCCATTTTAAAGTCAGGGCAAAATGTGCCTCATTAACTATTTCACTTTAATAAATAATGAGCACATTTCAATGATGTTCTGTTTAGGATCACAGCTTTTCTACCTCCTAACTTTCCAGCACCTGTTATGTGGGAGTGACCTGGAGTCCAGTCCCATGGATATTTGTCTATTCCTTTTTGCAGCTGCCATCCCTACCAGTCAAGGCCTGTGTGCTTTGCAGATACATTTTATTTATCTTCATTCATTACTGTGGTGAGCAGACCTCTCTGTGCTGAGATGGGTCTTGCACTTTTCTTTCAGTATTATTTGTTCTTCCACATCTTGGCTCTAAATATCGAGCATCAAACTTCTACAACACAGAGCTTTGATGATAGTTCTAAAGATCCTTTATAAAAATACAAAGTTTAGCAAATTAACTCTGTAGGCAACTTTGAAAGTCGCAGGCTGGACCTGCCAATAATCCTGAACTTCCACTGGTCCTTTCAGTAAGAACAGCTCAAATTACTTAATCTTGTAGGCCAGTGTCTTACTTCCATCCTTCTCTTCACAAAAATCTGTGAGAACAGATAGATCAGAAAGCATGTTATGAAAGTAGGTTTTTATTGTGTTTTTAGTCTGTCTTCTGAGCAGCCACACTGAGAAGGGAATCCTATACCTGCTTAGTTCCATTCTGAGTGTGCCCTGTGACAAACCTGTTCCAACATCTATCCAGACCTGGGGAGAGTTAAAAAGCATCAACTCTGGAAAGTGTCAAAGAAAGAGTGGGAAAAGCTTCACTGTGATAATGCTCATAAAATCAGCGGGACTTTTGCTATCTCCTGGATGCTGCCAGCGTGCCTTTGCTTCCTTCTCTTCCCATTAGAAGTCAGTGATAACCAAATTAATTCACTCATCATGACACTTGTAGTAGGTGGAAATGCACAGTGTGTATTTGCTAAAGGATTTTATAGGGAAAATATTTTTTAAATGATTTTGTATTTTGACAAAACATTTTCATCAGTTTAACAAAAGAGAGAAGAAATAAAAATTCTTTCGACCAACTAGAAAGACAATTACTGTTTTTACTTGGAAATAGTTTTTTCCTTCAGGAATGTGTTTTATGTAAAAAATATTTTCATAATAAACCACTTTTATCTGATAAGATGGTGATAGACATACATGCTATCCTCAAAAATGATACTTTTTTCCCTAAAACAATTTGGGTTTTTTTCTCCAATACATGGAAAATCCATTCTTAGACTAGCTATTAAGACCTCAGATTTGATGTTTACCTGTGTTTTCCATTATTAGATAGATTACAATATAATAAATATTTCTTATTTACTTTTGGTTTTTTCTTAACAGGTAAAAGACTTGTTTCAGGCACAGTGAGAAGACAAGTCTCTCTAAGAAGACCCTGTACAGGTATCTCACAATCTATTTTGTCCAAGAGTTAAAAGTTTCCAATTGTACTACTGTATGGTCCTCAGAATACAGTGTAAAAACACAAGAATCCCCATTCTTTGGATGATTTAATACTGTTGAAATAAATAGCCACACAGAACAATCTAACTAACAGCAGCAAAAAAAGAGCAATCAATACAAATCTCTGTGAATGTGTGTAATTAATACCTCTGCCAGTTTCATGAGAGTTGCAACGTACAATGTCATCTTGTAAGTAAGAACATTTCCCTGTGAACAAACACATTTACTCACAATTTAACAGATTATAAATTAAAGGCTGCTACAGGGTTGTCTTCTACAGGACACATCACTGTCAAACCTGAAACACAAGCCTGCATCTTTTGAAAACACAGTTTCTGTGGAAAAAATGCGGTTGCTTTTTAATTTATCTTGATTTGAGATTTCTCTTGAAAACATCTTCTGTAGTCCTCAAGAGTTTATGTGCATTTCCCAAATAAATAAACAAATGCAATCACAAAATGACTTCTCATGAGTCAAATCATCATCTTTTTAGGAGTGCTCATAGGAAGAGAAACATGTGGGTAGAGTTGAATCACCATGCATTAATAGCACACACACACACAAAAAATTATGCAAACAGAAGACTGGTTTAAATGCACTCTTTGGAGCTTTGCAGAATATATTATGTCCAGCAGCACAGTGGTTTCTGCTTTAGGTATTTTACAGTACAGCACGATATATACCAGCGAGGCAGGAAAATGCTAATGATGGACACATATATACTGAATTAATTTCTCAAGGGACAAGTCTGTTGAGCCCAGCACACTCAGGCATCGTTCCTTCTAGACTTTGGCTAATTAATGTAGTGCAATTTAAGGGAAGGTGGAAAGGATCATATTGATAAGTGTCAATAGAGTACATTCAAAACATCTCTTCTGTGTCCTTGGAGGCCTGAAAAAACCCAAGTCCAGCAATCACTTATACTTAATTGCTAAGCAGAACACAATTAAAACAAAAATATTAAACCTGCTCTTCTCTTTTGTTGTTGTTTTATCTGTGTTCCCTTCCCCCCCTCTCTATCAAAAGCATATAGAGAACCAGGACAGATTATTGATAATATATTAATTGCAAAACTGTTTCTTCAGGAGCTAGAGCATCATCTAATCCATTTAGATGTTTGAAGAATTGTAGTTTTTAAGTAAGTGTTTTGTGTGTCTGATTGAAGGATGCTGTTGAAAGCAATGGTTTCAAGTAGAAAACACTTTACAAAATTAGGACATCCAGGAACAAAAAACTGCATAGTTCTAAATCTTTCTACAAACTCAGATCCTATGGAAAAAGAAACTTTACTTCAGACCTAACATCTAGATTTTTTTTCCCAAGGTTAAAGAGTCTCCTTTTGTCCTTTGCTTTTACTGTGGAGATTTGTAATGCTTTTTGTTTAATTAAGTGACAGAATAAATTGACCAAGGCGATCAGGAAGTGTTTTGATCCAGATTATTGGAATGGAAACTATACTCAGCTTTCCCAGTAACTTGTAAGCCAGCATCCTTCTCCATTAGATGTGACAACTACAATTTGCTCTGGAGCTCCTGATGCAGCTTGTCACTACCAGCAGGCCAGTATGTGCATGGCCAGGGGTTACAACACACTGATTCATTAGGCTGCAACCACCAATCTGCCACTTCAGAGAAAAGGCCCATCCATCTCCCTACATTTAGCTGTCATTCCTACCATGAATGTAATGCTATTACTGAGACAGCCAAGTCCATTGCTCATGCCAGATGTTGTTAGGAATTCAATCCATCCTATCTGTGAACACTGGTCCCTTCAAACAACAAGATGTTGAGTGAATTACATATTGAGTGGTGAGGTTTTTTGGCATTTAATTATCCAGCTGAAAGGAACATGCTTAATTGTTACTGCGGTTACTGGTCAGCAACTAAATAGAGGAATTTTATGCAGCAATGGTGGAGCAATGGCAGCTGAATAAATGTTTCACAGCACTGCAGTGGCTATGACAAAAAAAAATCTGTGTGTCTTTACTGAACACAGATGCCTCTCTTGTTGGGTAAAATGAACATGCTTTATTTTGTTTTAAAGTGAGACCACATGTCATTATTTCAATAAGGCAAATTCATGCTGCTCAACCTCCAAGCAGGATCACTGCCAGAGTGAACAGGGGTGGTAGCACAGTGCCAGATATTCAACACCTTCAGAAAGGTGTGCTTGGATATGCATGAAAAAACCTGTGGGACTGTGTGTGCAGAAGAAGGGGTATGTAATACACTTGGAGATGAGCTTGTCCTACACAAGTCCAGAGGAATGAGACACCTGTCATCCCTGCTTAGGTTTGCAAGGCAGGAAAACCCAAGACCATTTCACACACCACTTCAAAGCAGAACTCGAACTGGAACATAGTAAAGTCCCACCCTTTCATTAGGCTGATTAAAATTGTCCACATTAGAGAAATATTCTTGTGCTTCTGTACTCGTCTCAAGCTGAAGAAAGAACTATTAGGAATATATGTGATATTTTCAGTCCAGGCAAAAACACTGTGTATTTCTGTGAATGTTCAGTCCTGTAAATCACTCTGCTACAATTCAGCAATAAAGCTTTGAGGAAATTGCATCAGGCCTCGGGACTTTCTCGATTGCCCTATGTGAAAATGCATTCTTATTTAGAAATGCAAGAAAGCAAAATAAGCAGCTGAAAAGGTAAGAGTTTATTCTCCTGGATTTTAACTGGGAATTAAGACACATGAACTATGACAGAAGCAGAATAAAGCTAAGATTTTCTGAGGATAAGCATGCACATTACCTTTGGTTTGTTTTCGTCATTTTTTTCTTTTTTAATCTGGTTTAATGATATAGTCTGGAATCCAAGAAGTACTTGTCCCATTGATTCACTAACAAGTAGGTGCTGACTTTTTCATTTACCAACTTTACTTTGTTGCCAGATAGAAAGAAATTATTGATGATCTTCATATTCCTTTGATGAGGCCAGTTTGACTAACATTGTTGAAATGACCGTATTTAAAGGAGAAAAACAAGTGCTCAAACTGACTACATCTGAAGATTTTTCTACAGTATTTGAACTAACATTATACTATATTTAGTGATAATTTATCACAGCTTGTCAGAGCTTAGACTGAAGAGGACCAAGCATTTTGTGGAAGATTTATATACATATTTGCATATCAATATCATTACTTACAGGAGCAATGTCATAGAACTTGATCTAGTCCAGGAGAGAACTTTTTCTGCCCCTGCTTTTTGTTGGCTGAAATTAACAGCCTTCAAAACTCAAGGACTCCAATCAGCAGCAATACGTGGCTCTGTTAGATTGGTGCTCTTGCACATTCTGACCTAGACTTAAATAATTTCACAGATTCCAATGGATGTCACTCACACCAGGGAATGCTGGTTTCTTCTACCTTAACACTTCTTTCAGAATCTTTCTACAAACAATAGTATTGTAGCCAGTTGTGCCTGATACTCCGGTATAATTCTGTTCTTCTAATTATTCTAATTATTTCTCATAAATGCTTGAGGCTGGCCACATCTAAGGGCTCTGGTTGCTCTGTCAGTTCACCACAGCTTTGTAAATACTAAAACACTTGACAACTGACTCACAGGTCCCCTGCTAAGTATTAAGAGTTAATCTGTTGACAGCCTGATCCCTGACAAAAGAGTGGGAACAGGTATTAATATAGGTAACTATTTAGGGTTAATAATCCATTTATACAGCACCTTCTGCAAAACCTGATCTTGCAAGCAGGAAAGCAGCCTTAAACTTCTTTTGCTTTATGAGGTTTAGACCCATCAGGTGCTAAACCATGACAGCTTTGTACTCTACACAACACAGTCCACAGTGCTAACTTTATATTTCAGTTTTAAAAATCCATAACAAATATAATAACATCTTAAAAGAATATGGGTACCTTATATAACCACAACTCCTAAATGAAATGTTTTCATAGATTCCTCACTGTATGAAGTACAGCAGTAATAGCCACTATGATCTGAGCTGGAATTTGGCTTCACTGAGGGTCACCTACAGATATTGACATATTTTGTATTTAAGGTAGAGACAGAGTCACAGTGAGACAGGGTTCGAGTTCAAAGAAAAAAAAATTATGAAGGAAATTCATAAATGCTTCACTTTCACCTCAATACTTTTACTGCAGGATGATTATTCAAAAAAAGAAAACCCAAAAAACAAACCCAAACTAAGCTATTATTGAATATTTCTTTCAATTTTTTTGCTATTAGTAACTCTTTCAATTATTTAATTTTTGTGTAAAATCTGTCCTGTAGTGTGTCAGGTATTCTGTTAGCAATTTGCAAACAATTAAAAATAATAATTCCCTCAATAAGCAGAAATACAATCAAGTAATTTTAATATAATAAGGCAAATACTGACAAAAAAGAAATTGAATAGGACAATTATGTAGGAAATTCAGGTAACAAGCCTTAGCTAGAATCTAGATATGATTTAGGAAAGTGGTGTCCTTCAGTGGAAGGGAGAGGGGATGTCCTTAAACTGTGAAGAGATTCAGCCAAGTAGGTCTAACTGGTTTTCATAGCGACACAGATTGCTAAGTTTCCTAAGTTATTCTTGCATCCAGTAAATAATTTATGAACTATTCACTCTATTCCAATTAATCTCCCAAATATAAGTATAAATTAACTAATAGTAGTGTCATTTGAAACTGGTTTTAGGAAGCTTGATATTTAAATTTTAAAATAAGACAATTGATGATTAGCCATACCATTTTTTATAGCTGAGGTATTTTCTATAAACTTTGCTAAAAAGTGGATGAATCCCATCAGCTTTGAATAGTGCTTAGGGAAATATTAAAGTAATATTTTATTAATCTGTGTTACCTTATTCTATGCAAGATTTTATTTTCTGGTTACCAAGAAAAAGCACTTAAACTTTATAAATTCTTGAAGATGAGGCCACGGAGAAATGGATCCTATCATATCTTTACTAGAGACTAAGGAATTCTGAGGGAACAGAGAAGGATTTGATCCTATTTCTTAGAATCATTGTGGGAATAACCAATGTTTTCCTGAGGAATGACCTGAGACCTTGCCTGTGTGGGATGTGTGGATCCATGCAGGAGCTCATGACAAGCCTGTCGGAGCCCTGTGCAGGAGCACAGCATCTGCAGGAGCACTGAGGGCAGCTCTGATCCAGCACAGCTCTGCCTCACCCTCAACACTGATCATTCTTTAGGTTTAGTGAAATGCTTAAATCCGTCAGGGTCAAGTCTGTGGTCTGATACAAAGCTCTGAGGAGAACATGTTGGATCCCAGAGACCTGGGATTTTTGAGCTTTCTGTGCTTTCTGACACTGACCCCCAGGAGAACACTGCTTTTGACCTGAGGCCTTGGAGAAGGCTCCCAAATTTGAGTGATGGAGTTAAAATCACAGGGGTGCAGTTAAATAGAAGTGTGTGCTTTCACATGGTGAAGGGTTTTAAATTTGAGGTTTTTATAATATAATAATGGCATGGGACAAGATGGAAGATTTGGGTGGTGTCCCAGTGCTCATCTTCCTTCTTCTTGGTTTCAGGCAGTAGCTTCTGGTGGGACAGTCAGTGCTGCACTGAGGGTCACAGGAATTTGGTTATTGAGTTAAAAGTATAAATAATATAGATACTAGTTCTTTATTGGACTGTTTAGCTTTAAGAGACCTTGTAGCAGCTGGATTTCTCTCCATTTTGCTCGCTTCTAGCTGGTGGCTAGAACTGTTGCTGAACGTTCTGTACTTTTGATAAGATTTAATAAACAACCAAGCTCAAACATGAGAAAATCCATTTCCTTTGTGTGTTTTTTAATCCTGACTCTGAGTGAAGACAGAAGACACCCGAGACAAACCACTAATTAAGTGGTGCAAAGCACCCACCACTGTTACAGTTCGGACTGAGCTTTAAGCATGGTCAGCACTGGTATTATGTGTATTGAAATTTCTGGCTATTCTTCTCCAGGTACTTGGGACTGATGCTTAGACTGCAGCTTACTAAATGAAATCTGTCCCTGTTGACAGCTGCTGGTGTAAGTAGCAGAGGGAAGACTTATTTTGGGAAAGGCTGCTCCACCATAAAGCATTCCTCTTGGCCATCTACCAGGTCTCTGCAACTACTGCAGGAAGTATATTTAATGAAGCATTGGAATTAGCACCTCAAGTGGAATGTCACAAGTGGAATGTGTCTGTTTAGTAAATCTGTTTTAGCTGTTTAATTCTTGAATATTTTGTTTATTTTATTTTTACTGCAAAGTGTAGGGGCTAAGGTTCCAGAAACAGGCCAGTGCATGAAGACATAAATGGGAAAAATTGGTGATTAACCTCAGTCCTACAGTTATGCATTAAGGTGGGAAAACTGCATTTGTATATTCCATTAATAATACCACTTGGTGCTAATCATGATGTCAGTTAAACTCTCAGCCATTTGTCACTTCATTAAGGCTGCAGTAGGAATACAGTTATGGTTTTCCATAGCCTGACAGCACTGTGGCAATTAAAACACGCTTGTGGTGGGAAAAGCCTGTATTTGCTTTTTGTTATAGAGTTCATATTAGCAAGAAATTGTTGAAAAAAGAGCAGGAGGGTGGGCGGGTGGTGAGTGAGTCTGAGGGCACAAAGGAAAGAAACCTTTCAGAGAATTTGCAAGGAGTGAGAAAATATATTCAAATATATTCAAGGTAGCA